>NW_024609846.1:94168587-94412928 GCF_016920785.2 Ixodes scapularis
GGCAAAGTTTCAGGCCCCCCCCCCCCCCCCCCTTACTGGTAATTGAAAACTTTCTGCATACGCCTTACAACAAAGGTTCAATGGTGGTTTCACTTACTGGCATGTGCTGAAAGCATCTTGAAATTGCATCTGAAAACAGCTGGTTCCTCGTTCAAATTTAGTGCGACACCATTTTAAAAGGTTTTGTAGTTTTTCAAAAGACTTGATTGTTTTCTTCAGAGTGTGCATGTTAACACATCATTTTTGTCCGGTGCTTTGGCCATATGTTTTACAATTTGTGTTACCAATATCTAATTTTTTTTGTCGGCAATCTTTTGGCAGTTTATGTTCATATTTTTGTTGTGGCATTAATTGTAGAACCTCTCTACAATAAAGTCAGCTTCTTTTTTTTTTAAACCTTCTTTAGATGGGCAATTTTATCTTTTATATACCAATATCTTCTCCGATATCAGTATGCCGAATTAGTGCTAGTACAAGCATACATGCATCAAATTTAATCACTATACTCATATTTTTGCTATTTCAGTCTTGACAGAAAGTATGGTGGAACCCCAGCAGAGGCCTTCCACCACACTTCCCATCAAGACTCAATGGTTTAATCTTTTCCATGGCAGTAGAGTATTTCTGGGGCTAGTAGGTAGCAATCAAGAGCTAGCTAAAAATAGCGCGTTCGTTTCACAGCACTCGTGCCCACATGTGCCTCCTCTCAACGTGGAGTGGGTTCGTTTCGGCCCGCACCCCACGAGTGGTTGCACTCTCAAAGTTTGTTTCAGCGCCGGTACCCCACGCATGCATGCACTCGCTGCACCGAGAAAGTAGAGCGTGCGCCAAAATGCAATCCCGTCGTGCCTCGCTCCGGCAGACGACGAGGGTTCCTTTGCCACGACGTGTCATTCGTACAGCGGAACGGAAAGGAAAAAATTGATTTTCTGATGTAAATCGTGTCCCGCGGGCAACGGAGTCAAACGCGAGCTTGAATTGTGAGTGTCTACTATTTCATGAAGAGAGCAATTGATAGCTCGTGCTTTATTTGCAAGTTTGTAGTCGCTCTGTTGCCGTGCAAACGCTCATACCAGTGTGTCAAAAAGCGCTCAGAACAAATACATTAGCGGCCCCCGAGATCTTTATCACCATGTGTATGCGAATGAAAAATTGAACATTTGTCGACGAAGTTCCCCCAGCAGAAACCTGCGACTGCCCAATACGCATCCGAGAAAGTATAGTGACTCTACCCGAGCCTTGAGTAACATCATAATGTTCAACATTTACCTACGTCACCGATCTTACATTGTTGTATTTTGTTTGAGAAAGCTCTCGTTCTCGATGCCCTCACCAAGGCTACGTGTAACCTGTAATCCACCTGTAACAATGATCGGAATTCCCACGAAACAAGTTGTTGAATATTTCAACAGGCCAGTTTTAAACCGTACCCTTTCAGTAGTTCACGGATAATACCATGCTCAAACAGATAAAAGTTCTGCGCAGACATCATCCTGAGTTTTCTCCAGTGTAAACGGTTATAAGAATTGAAAGATTGCAACTAGCTGCTTAGCGGTCAGCTGGTTGCGGAAATTTACGCCGTCTGCAAGTATCTCTACGACCACCGAGTTGCTGGAAGTCGTCGCAAATATAATCTACAGGTTGCGGCGACCAACGTTTATAGATAAATGTTGGCAGTGACTACACTCACGCATTCCCTGCCATCACATCAAACAGAAAGGCGCTAGTTTCGGTTTGAAGTCGGTACTCTTTTTACAACATAAATGGCGACTGCATCAGTCTGCACTACGTGCCGTTGGCAAGTTTGTTTGAGGCCAGTTCTTTGAGCGACACCCTGTGAGTGCGATGCATTCTGGAAGAGAACTCTAACAGTGCCAGTGCGTGTGAAACAAACTTGCTATAACCTAGATCAAAAAGGAAACGAACACCTGCTTTAAATGCGCATAAAAGTTACACCTTGTGGGTTTGCTTTTACAGGGACACGGCAGCAGTGGCCAAAACATCCGACCTGGTACTCGAGACCCCCTACAGGCCAGCAGACTACAAGCCCAGAGTCGAAGACCTCCTGCTGGATTTTCCAGGCAGTACATTACCACTCGATACCGGTCCCTCCTTGAGGGACGGTCTCGCTCCCGGTGACGTGGCAGGAGAGGTCGTCCAACCGACCGCGGTGGCACTCGAAGAAGCAAAAGTGGTCGTCACGTCCCCGCCGACCTCTCCGTCGCTCGAGGAAACCACCAAATCCTTGGAAGTGACGACAAAAGTGACTGCGGCCGGTGGTGTTGATGTCTTGGCCGAGGACAAAGCGTCGCGGAGCGACGAAGTCGTCTTGGGACGTGCCGAAGAACCGGTCGGCCAGGCGGCAGTTGTGGCGGGGCTTAGCGAGGGAGGGGCGGTCGGGACTTCATCGGAAGGGGCCAGTGTAGAGAGGGACGTGAAGGCGCGCCTCGGGGTCAAGCCTCGGAGTGAACAGACTTCGAGTGCGGTTGATGGCGGGGTGGGAAAGATGGAGGACAAGCAAGGTGAGCAGCCGGAGAAGCCTGCCTGTTTACAGGTCAACGAGCAAGCAGTTGGAGCAGCCAAAGAGCCGAGTCTGAAGACTGTGGAAGTCGTTCTTGAAGCGGTGGTTGAAGGGATGGCAAAGGAACGGGCAGAAAAGCTGGCAGAAAAGCTGGTTGGAAAGCTAGTAGAAAAGCCGGCTCGAAAGTCGGGAAAAAATGTGGCCGAAGAGATGGCGGAGAAGGCGATAGACGAGACGGCCGAAAAGGCAACAGTAAAGGAGGCCAGGGAGATGGCCGGTTGTACGGCCGAAAGCATACCGGAGGAGTCTGCGGAAAAGATGGCTGAAGAGGCGGCCGAAAAGGCGGCCGAAGAGGTGGCTGAGAAGGCGGCAGAGAAGGTGGCCGAGGAGGCGGCCGAGAAGGCGTCCAAGGAGGCGGCCGAGAAGGCGTCCAAGGAGGCGGCCAAGAAGGCGTCCAAGGAGGCGGCCGAGAAGGCGTCCGAGGAGGCGGCCAAAAAGGTGTCCGAGAAGGCAGTCGAAATGGCAGGTGATAAAGCGGTCGACGGTACGGCAAAGAAGGCGACAGAGGAAGCAGCCGTAAAGGAAGCCGAGCCGGTCGAGAGGCTGGCTGAAGAACCGACCGAGAAGCCGGTGGAGAAGTCAGTGGAGCAACCAGTCGATAAGACGACCGAGAAGGCCATCGAAAAGACTCCCGAAAGGACAACTCCGAAACGAGTCGGAGAAAAGCCTCCACCCCTGGAACGGAACGTCGAGACCGATCCTCTTCTCCACTCCAACCTCGAGATGCCCCCAGTCCGAACGACTCCGACGCTGAAGCTGGAGGCGGTAGAAACAGCGGAGCCAAGAAACTCGATGGAGCATGTGACGCTTCGGATGCGAGAATGGGCTTCGATGGAGACCGAGAAGAGCCAGGAGTCTGCTCACGAGCGGGTCCTCAAGCGTCTTTCAAACCCGATGGAATCTATCTCGTCCTACACGCATTCCATTTCCAAGATGATCGCGTCGTCGCCCAAGTCACTGGCGGACTTTTCGGCGGGCATCTTCGTCCGGGGCTCGGAAGAGGCGGCCGTCCCAAAGGAGGTGGCCGTCATTCCGCCGGGCGAGGACGAGCGGAGGCCGCCGTCGCGGACCGACAACGCCAACGTCTGGCTGAAGAACATGGTCGAAGAGAAGCCGGAGCTGTTTGCTGCCCTCGAAAGTGAGTTCCTTTGTTCTATTTTTTTTTTGCATTTTTAATATTGCAGCGTGGTATTATGTAGTCTCTTTCTGCTGTTACTAAGGATGCCTGAATCAGACACTGCTAACACTGCCTGGCTTTTTTTTTTTTTTTTCATGGATTACAGTGTTGCGAATCTCTATGCGAGATAGCCGAAAATGCAGGGAAGTGTCTCGTATATCACTAAGCAGTTTCTAGTTTATAATGAAAAACGAAAGTGCACCAAGAATCGGGACAACTAAAAGATGCTTTGTTTTTTCATTATAAATCAGTACCATCTGGCCCAGTTATTAACTCTCTCCAGCTTTAGTTTGTTACTATAGGCGTTTGTTTTTTAAGACTTTTTTTTTGTTTTCTTCCATAACAGTATATCCTCTAGTTTATCTATACACTTGAAAGTAAGGCTTGGGCTCACTAATGTGATGTACAGCATCGCTAATACTATATATGTGTATATATTGTTTGTTTTTGGTGAATAGTAACTTTGCACAGACGTCTTTTTGTCATACATCAACACATACGGTATGTTTTAGTAAATGGTAACTTTGTACAAATTTTTTTTTGTCACTCATGAACATATTGCTTGAATTCAGGTTCTAGGAGAAGGATTCTACATTTCTAGAGTGGGGTGATCTAAGTGTGGTAGCTGAAGCATCGCCTATTTTTCTCTCTCGAATTTTTATTTAATTTACATATGCGAGCTCATACAGTCCAACTGACCCATCAAATTCCAATCTAGCGACATTCAGCTCACCACGGTCACACTGACAGCCATTTTCTTATATCCCACCCGTTGGCGTTTTTTTTTTTTTTTATGACAGATAGCAGAACATGGTCACTAGATGGGTCTGATCAAGCTTAGAGCCGGCATTTTGTACCCGGCACGACTGGCATTGTGACTGCTAAAGATCACTAACCCCGTAAATCTTTGCTCATGCCTCAATCCTCGGATCACAACCTGTGCAGAGCTGGGCTTCTGTTTTGACGACCACGGTTAGTACTACCACTACTGTCAGCAGCCCTCATCCTTCAGCCTCTCTCTCTCTCTCTCTTTTTCTCTTCATTCTCACTCTCTTTCAGCATTTTATTTTCGTGGAGCCTGAAAAGGCTGCGATATGTTTTTTTTTGTTTTTTTACATCAAAACGCTGCCTTGCTGGCTGCTTGAAATGCGTGCTGCCATTGCGTACATACAGGGTGCGGCCGTAAAAACTTTCACATTTGGCACGCCTAACAAAAATCGAATTTCAAACTTACATACCTGAAATTGGGCACTCGAACGTCGTTTACTCCAAAGTTTTTTGCCTATTTTTTTCAGACGTCAACTCTGGAGTAGCGAATTATTAGAAAGATAACAAAAATGGCAGACGTGCATTTCCTATGGCCTATACCCGCCCGTTCGCCGTCTGCTATCCGGTTCGCGACGCCGCTCCCAGGTAGCGCACTGAACGCAAAAACGCGGGAAACGCCGCACGAGAGGCTGGTGTCGGGCGAGATAATCGCGATAAAATGTGATTTGAACGAAATATATGAACGATTGTTGAAATTACCTGTTTCAAGTCAAGCTCTGACAGATCGTCATGCAAGCAAGAAGACAACATGATGCGACAAGATAATTTATTTGCAGCTGCTCGTCTTGTTAACAATTGCAGGTCGCTCTCGAAGACAGCAAGGACCGCTTCAATAAGCTCCTCATTTTTCAACAGGCTCTCACGTTCACTGACTGTATTCTTCTTTTTGAAGTCTTCTCCACTCACAAAACGATCCGCCCAACTCAAAACAGTCGGGCGTAAAGGCGGGCGTTTATGAAATGCAGTGCGAAATTTTCGTTGTGCTGTGGCCACCGAGTTTCGCTCCATGTACCACTTGACTGCCTGGGAACACTCACTTGCCGGGTATTGCGGCATCGCAGGGCGGCGCGGAAAATATTTTAATAATAACTGCAGAAGATAATGCAACAAAAACAATAAATAGGAACAATCATGATGCCTCAGCAGCGGCACGCTTGATTATAAAGTTGAGCTTTCACCGGGAACGGACCCGTCAACAGATAACCAGACGACAAAGGAAGACACACGTTCGTCTGCTTTAGAAAGTATTTTTATTAAACGAGGGCGTCCGCCAGTTTCTAAATTTCAAGTAAAAAGGCATAATCGTTCACATATTCCGGTAAAATCACTTTTTATCGCGATTATCTCGCCCGATACCAGCCTTTCGTGCGGCGTTTCCCGCGTTTTTGCGTTCAGTGCGCCATCTGGGAGCGGCGTCGCGAATTAGATAGCAGACGGCGAACGGGCGGGTATAGGCCATAGGAAATGCATGTCTGCCATTTTTGTTATCTTTCTAATAATTCGCTACTCCAGAGTTGACGTCTGAAAAAAATAGGCAAAAAACTTTGGAATAAACGACGTTCGTGTGCCCAATTTCAGGTATTTACGTTTGAAATTCGTTTTTTCCTAGGCGTGCCAAATGTGAAAGTTTTTACGGCCGCACCCTGTACATCCCTTCATTTCTACCTGCCTCCGCTTTTCATTACCTCCAGCTTGATTTTGCTTTGCGCATTTCCGTTTGCTGATTGTATGTCTGCCTTTGCAGTGAGAAAAAGAAAGCATTGTTTCAAAGCTTTTTTGTTGTATCGAAAGCTGCTGTAAGTAAAGTTTAATGCATTTTGTGCTTGTTCCGCTCTTTGTTTGTGGAGCCTCTAAACGGTGAGTCTGCTTAGGCAGCGGGCGGGCTTTCGCGATTTTACAATCTTTGTGGTGGTGGGTGTGTCCTATCTTGGAGCAATAATCTTTTTTTTTGTGCATTTGTGTAGACTTTATTAAATAGACCTTTACCAAAAATGAATGCGATTTAGTTGTGACAGTACTATATCTTGCATCTCCTTATGCATGGCAGCAATGTGATTACATGCATGGAAATAGGTGCTAGTTGTGTTTTTTCTTCTTACCACTCTGCCCCCAAGTTTTGAGCATGATGGTGAATGGTGCAAGACAGTTCTGAAATTTTTTTACACTTAAATGCTTGGTAAGCCTTTTTGCCTACAAAAGAATACCATTCGACTTGCTGCGTCCTGACCTCTCTAAAACCGGCTCAAACATTTTCAAATGGTCCCCCCAATTCATTGCATTGAAGGTTTACTGTACTGATGAGAAGAGTCCTTCAATCCCCTGTGTTAGCTCGAAATGAGACCTTGACTCGGCTAACAAAGCTGGGTGGAACTTAATCTTGCCATTATGGTTGTGGTGTTGCCATTAGTTTGTTAATTATGATGCTACATGCACTACTAGATGGCATTTGTTTTTGGAAAGGGTTAATTGTGATGGAAGCCACAGTATGTGCACTTGTGCTAGACCTCTGTACCAATGGCTAGGATATTAGTTTTTCTAATCAACACGCATAGCAGCTTACTAAACTGCCCACCTGTGAAGCTGCCTCTCTTAGGTATTCTATTTATAATTCCATTTTGTTTGTGAAGAGAGTTTAGCAGCATCTTGGTCTTTCCTTACAACACCTGTACCATTTATTCCAAATGCTCGCTGAAGCTTGTACCCAGATTTTGTAGGGCCGATTTAGCTTGGTTATGCTAGCTTAATCTCAATTAGGTAAGTGTTAGTTACATAACTATTTTACTTTACTAGCTCTTCTGTTGGTTTTGCTATGTAAGGTTTTGCTGCCTAAGAGTTCTACATAAGGTTTTTCTACCTAGGGTTTTTCTACCTAAAGCTATGCTACCTAGGTTTGCTGCCTGTCATAATATCCGGAGATATAGCCCACCTGAAAGCAAAAGCAAATTGGGTGAAAATATGGAGTGAACTAACTTTCAGTGTGTGATCAAAAAGAGTTGAAAAAAATGCTAGTTTTAAACTTTGTGACCTGCAAAACTTGTGATTGGAAGGGCAATGAACCAAAAACTGTCCTTCCCGGTCCGCAGTGTTCGCTTGTTTCCCGTTGTGGCTAAGTAACACCATTTCTGCTGAAGTGACCAATGGCCAAGGCCCTGCAATTACTAGAAGTGGGGCATCTTTCGGCGCTTCATAAAAATAGCAAATCCTGCCAAAATTAGGGGTGGTTTATCCTTCGGAGGTGGGGCATCCCTCGGGATATTCAAGGTAGGATTCGCTGCCTAATGTTTTGCTAAGTAATGATTTGCTACCTAAAGATTTTCTACCTAAGGATGTTCTACCCAACAGTTTTCTGCCTAAGGATTTGCTACTTAAAGTTTTGCCACCTAAGGTTTTGCCGCCTAAGGTTTTGCCACACAGGGTTTGCTAGTTAAGGTCATGCTGGCTGTGCTCCTGCTAGTCAAAAATCCACTAGCCAAGGTTCTACTAATGAAGGTTTATTAGGTCAGGTGGGATTATATTAATAGCTGTGGTTAGCTTAGGCTATGCTGATTACTTAAGCTGGAGCTAGGAATTGGTTTACTTTGAATTATTTGAGATTAAGTAGGCTTGATTGCCGTAGCCATGGGGGTAGGTTGAGTAATACTGCACAGAAAGAGGAATAGCCGTCGTTGCACAGATCATACCAACATCTCCACACAAAAAAAATTAAAGAGGTATGTAGGTTAAGCAACATGCAAAGCAGAGTTTTTGCCCTCAAGGATGAGGCATTGCCTGGGAACAGAGGTTCAGCAAGTGCATCAGTGTGGCAGTCTACGGCACGACGGGAGTTAATGTGGACATGCCTGGCAATCTTGCACAGAGCTGGTACCGAGGCCGGCACAGTCATCGGAGGCTCCGCTGCTCTACCTCTGCCTGCGCATGGGCAAGCCACTGCACAAGAGGCTTCCGCGGTCCGCCAGTACCCGGGGAAAATACCGGCTGCGGCCCCAGTACTGGTTCGGCATACCGCGCACCCGGTCAGTGGTCCCTTGCGATCCTCGCAGAAAGCGCTTCTGTGACCCTTTCCTTCCGTTCTTGCTTGCATGTTTTGCGATAATTTTTTCATTCTTTTGACAGGAAAGTGTGTCATTTCGATTACGATCGCCGCGACAGCTTTTGATCAAACTGCGATTGTAACGCTACATAACGACTCTAGAACTAAATAAGAGGCTACAGAGTGCTACAAGCTGAATTTTTTCTTGCGTTTTTATTCCTAGAGTCGCAAACTACACTAACACCACTTCGGTTTTGCTGGTATATTTTTTGGGGGACCTGTTCCTGCGAGCCTGAATATGAATGTCATATTTCTTACCTGCAAATTAAAACTGAAATTGTATTCTTTTTAAGCATCATTTTTAAGTGTATTGTTACATAGAATCTTTTGTAGAGTTGAAATATGCTTCTAATCCTGGTACAGACATTTAAATTAGTGATGTACCGAAGAATTTCTCCCGGAGAAATTGTCTTTACTAGTGCAGGGGGGTCTGTACAGTACTACTAGTAGCCCCTTAATTGGTTACCAATGGAAATCTGATAAGGCCCATTCTTATAATAGTGTTGTACGACTATGTCATAAGATACGGCTGTGAGTCAATGGCACATCTGTTCTTTGTAAAAACCGCTTCTCGAATAGAGTGATCGCACCGGCCGGTCTTGCTATACCACTGCCACCACGATGCCTCGAGAAAGACTTAACCTTTCCGTATGTGCGACAGGGTGGACGAGCTTTACTACTTCCTGGAGAGATGGGCACCATCGGTCTACGGTGACGTCCACCGAGCCGACCTCTCCCTTCGGGGCTTCGAGAGCTTGCCGGACTCCGGCGACGAAGAAGAAGAGGGAGACGGCGAAGTGCCGGCGGGCGAAGACGGCGGGACGCCAGACGCTGGAACCAAGGTCGGCCACTCCGTGATCGGGAAGAAGGGCGGAGCCCTGCGTTTCTTCAAGTTCTTCGACGGCAGCACCGCCCCGGTCGCGCTGGGTCCCAACGCTTCTCCCGGCGACTGGGAGGCGAGTGGTTTTCCTTTGGCGCTCATTTCGTCGTAGACAATGGGGATGGTGTTTGGCTTGCCAGCATAGGGCGGTTGGCCGTTTGACCGCATAACTGGTAAAGGCTCGCTCCGTTTCATACTTCCGTAATGTACACCGCTGCCAACGGTGCCGGTGTGAGCTTGTGTCGTGGTTTATATTCCCTTGTGCGTTACAGTCTCTTGTAACCGCTTAAAACACTGGCGCCACCTATTGGGTAGATCTGGAACGTTTCCTACCTTCGAGTATGTTTCGTAATGTTTTACGCACCATTCTCTCGCCAGGGGCTTAAAATAATTTTGACGATGTTACAAGCGGCTATTTTTCAGAGTCATAGATGTTGCGTAGATTTGATCTCTCAAATACCGCCCAACTTTTCTGTCTGGTTTTGTGTAGGTTTGGAAGTGTTCCAGGGTCACTTGTAGAAAATTGTTGCTATCTATAAAGAGGTAATTCGGTATTGCGTCGAAAGGGACCCCAAGCGTCGTCATTGATTGCCGGGTGAAAATCTAGCGATTACCGCAACGATTAATTTTATAGCCACGGGCTTGCTTGGCTTCGTTGCTACCAACGTTTTGTATGTAAAACTTGGCCAGGGCAGAAAATGTGTCTTGTCAATTAACAAGCTGTTTGACACGTGGCTCGCACTAGCTCTTATCATCACCGTTTATTGAACCTGAAACGTTCGAAATGGGGAAGGAAACAAAATGTATGGAAAAAAATATGGCGTATGGGAAGAAATCGCCTGGAATTGTTATTAGCAATGACAGGCATACCTTTTTTTTTTGTTTCTTCTCTAGTCAAGTACGATCGGCGGAACAGTGTTCGGTAGATCGACACGGATAAAGTTGGAAAAACAAATGCACTCGGCTGGCGGTTTGGTCGTTGCTTTTGCTGAGAACGCGTTTAGCCGCCAACATGTAGACGACGAAAAAGCAAAGGGTGCGCGCATCCGGCGCGCGATCGGTCATGCGTCCGGCCGCGCGTGGACGGCGTGAACATTCGCGTGGACATGGACGACGAAGAAGAGGCGGGAAGGGCATCCCGGCGCCGCCGGTCGCCGGTCCCTGCCCCGGTCTTTGTGGCCTCATCTAAATGCCCTTCTCTTCCGCTGGGAGAAGGCCTTCCGCATGCCGCGCCGCCGGGAGAGTCACGTGAGTCGTGACGTCACGCGGCGCCGAACCTTTGGCGCGAATGCGGAAATTTGCGGGGGGGACGGATGCTGTGGTTCGCCGAGCCCCGACAGTGCTCGGAAGTTCCGCGAGGGTTAGTGTTTGCTCCGTTAAGTGCGCTCCTCGTCGGGCTCTGCTGCACTGCGGAGAAGCGACATCCGCGGGGTGGACACCGCCGCGCTCCTGCGCGTCTCGCTTCGCCTCGCTACAGCGGTGTGTGTGAGGGAAAGCGCTGCTCCAGAGCGGCCGGGATAATGCACGCGCGCGCGCGTCGGGCATTAGAATAATCGTAATAAAATAATGAAAAAGAGAGCTTAGTGAATGTTGGCATGGTAACTCTGCCTTGCAGTGGTACTTTCAAAATATATCCCCAGCTAATGTTCAGGAACAAATATTAAACAATGATATGTGTCCTAATAAGCTGTGTGTGACATCATTGACCATGTTTCTTGCTTGTTTTTCATTTGAGATTTTCGGAATGATACCTTCGGCCGAGCGTGTATAAACGGTAATGGGTTAAGAACTTTACGGATGCCCCACTTCCAGCGTGCACTCTTTGCCATTAGCCATGCTTTGGCTGAATGTACGATGAAGTGTCATCAAAGCCAAGTGCTTACCAACTTGGACTACCTTAGTGCCTTTTGTGATGTGTGGAATTACATTTCGAAAGCATTTATTTTTATTTAACCGAAGAATTGCGCAGTCTTATTTCGGCCTTTATAACTTGAGCAAAGCATCTTAACTTTCACTTTCTTACGAGCTTTGATTTCCTTGGCATATTTTCAAAGCTGTCTTTTAGTGAAGTTTAGAATTGTGCAGCTTAATTTCATGCCTTGTAACTCGTAGCATTTAGTTTGCTGCACAAAGTTGTTTTGTTCTAACATTATTTCAGCAGAACATTTTTGGTTTACCCTTGATTCCATGCTTTAAGTTACAATTTGCACATGGCTGTGCTATGTCGTTTATCAATCGGCATGTGCTTTGGAAGTGGCTACCGTAGTGGGATTTTTCTGACATCTCTGTTGCCATTCCTGGCTTTTATGTGCAACTAAAAAGCCAGTAAAGCATTTGGAAGAATTAAATTGTGTGCTCTGCAATGAATACAGGTTTCACAGGACTGTAAACACAGATGTCTTTTAGCTGGACGGGCCAACAAACAAATCTTGAGGCAGAATAGACAGGGAAACAGACGAGAAAGTAAATGTTTATGCTTTAAAAGGGCTTGTTTGACTGCTCCAAGATAAACCGTTGGTCACTCCAAAGGGTACTCCTAAACGACTTGGAAAACTTGTATTGCACCGTAGAAGAAGCAAGCAATTCAAAATTGTTTTATTTATCATTACAGAAGCTCAGTCAAATGGCAGGGTTTTTCATTTTGGAATTTGTTGAATTGTTTTGAGTAACATTTTTTTTGCTTACGGTATTTCTTTTTTGTCATACTTCTTTTATTGTACAAGCTGGGGCTGTAAGGACTAACACATTTGGTATGCCTTGCAAAATACGAATTCTAAACGTACATACCTGAAATTGGGCACGCAAACATAGTTTCACCAGAAGTTTCATGTCTGTTTTTTTTTAGTGCTCGATTCTGAGGTAGTGAAATATTAAAAATAAAGCAAAATTGGAGGCTTTACATTTCCCATGTCCTATAGCAGGCTGTTCTTTGTAAGCACACTGGTTTGTCAGCTCACTCTTGGGTGGCTTGCTGAACACAAGGACGCAAAAAACCAATAGCAGAGGCCGGCGATGAGCGAGATAATTGCGATAAATTATACTTTTAATGAAATATATGAACATAGACCACCTGAGAGCAAGTTTACTAACCAGCATGCAGACAACTAACATTCAGTGCAGGGCATTGTAAAAGTCACGGCCGCTGTTTCTGCTCTATTTTAACGTTTTTCCACCTTTGACTTGAGCTGTGAGAAGAAGACTTAAAACTTTCTGCAAAACTATGTTCGCACGTCGAACTACAGGAGTGTACGTTTGGAATTCGGATTTCGCTAGGGGCATAAGCGCCAACTACGGGGGGGCAGTGGGGCTCGTGCCCCCCCCCGGACGGCTTCACGGGGGGGGCAGAGCCCCCCCCCGGCCCCGGCCCGGGATTTTTTTTAAAGAGCTTGGCTTGGGTCTGCGCCCATCGACAGTGGACTGTTGGCCGTCCTGACTGGCAGCTATTTCACAGGGCCCTGTTTATTCCCGCTTCTTATTTCCTTTCAGGCTTTTAAATGGTGGATCTCGGGACAGTGACAGGTCAGACATTCAGTGGAAAATTCCCCTCAGACGGAGTTAGATGCGCGGAATATGTTGTCTGAATGAACAGCTGAAGTGCCCGCTTCAGCTATGACAGGCTAAAAAAAGTCTTGAAAGCGTCGCGACATCTCTGTCGGTTTTTAGACAACAAAAATGCTTCTGAGAATAGGAAGCATCCCCGACACAGTGAGTCAGTGACTGATTCTGCAGACCTGCTCGCCAAGAAAAAAATTTTAATTTCTTGCGCGTCTACAAATGAATGCCCTTTCGGCCAAGAAAATATTGTACACATTTTTGATTGGTCAGTGAAGGGCTTTACTACCAGTCTTGTCACCGAACAGCGACTCGAATACTCGTCCAGAAAACAACTTTTGGCGGAAAAATTTGTAACCCCAGCTTCGCACAAGGTATAGTGGTATCAAATGGTCTTTGCTACCGTCTGAGAATTATTTTTGGCCCTCTTAAAATTGAAGTCAGTCGTATAATTAAAGCTTCTTGTGCCACCATTACCCCACTCTCCCCTGCTGCATGTGTTAACAAAATAAACAAAACATGACAATAAAATACACACCAGAAGCCAAATAACAGCATCGCAAAACACAACAAAAACAAAGGGACACTGCTTTGAACCAAAAGCCTGTGGGGAAGAGAGCGATTGGGCCTTCGGAGTCTCTACGAAGGCCAACTTTGGGGAAAGAATAATCATCATGCCCGATACGTGTTCCTTTTGTCATTTTTAAAACGTTTGTATGGACAGTGCGGCGCTAGGCGGCACAATCCGCTCCCCTTTTCCGTTTTATTCTGAATAGGCTTCACGAACATTCCCAGGGAAGGCATTCATACATATACGCCGCAAACAGTCAGTAGAATAGCAAGTGCTTGATCACTTCCTTTGAGGCAAGGTCACCGGAGCTTATTACCTGTGGAAACTATTTTATATTAACTCCCTGGGTTGAGGCTTATTTGACAAAGAGACGGAAGCAACTGAAGGATCGTGATTGGAGTCCCGGAATAACGAGCGGGGCCAAGCGAAGTTCAATTGAAACTTAAACCGTGAGCCGACACGAACACCGCAAATGGAAACCTAAACTCAGAACCCATTGACATTCTTGAAACGTAAGCCGTTCTCATAGGAAGTCGACTCGCCCAGTTCCGACTCGGCTAAGAACGTGACAGTTCGTCCGGTATCCTGTGTAAAAATTAAGACGAATGGCTCTCCGATGGGTCCCTGCGTTGAAAAGCGAAGTCCAGCTCGTCAAAAAGTGATTACACGAGGCGGTGCACCGAAAGGAACGAGCATCCCGGACAGCAAGGTCGCCGCGTGGGGAGCGTGCCTCCAGGCGGAGAGTGCGCGTAGACAAGCCCTGCCGACGGCAACTTGTGTCTGCTAGCGATCAAAGGATTAACACTTTTGGTGCGCCTGCGTATCCACTCGGGGAGTTTGGTACTATATGGGCATCTCAAAATACACTTTACACACAAAATGGCCCGCAAAATTTAGATCCTTGGTGCAACAAGTAGGAATATTCCTGAAATACGTGTTTTACTGGTCACATTTATGCAACAAAATTTTAGACCCGAACTACCCCTGCAGAAAAAAAAAAAGATTCGCTTTTTTGTACTGGTAGTTTAGTCTTGCAATATGTTTGCATAAATGTGGCCAGTAAAACACGTATTCAGAGAAATTTCTACTGGATACGTCAAACCGCTGAAGTTTCCGGGTCATTCTTTTGCGGAGCGTCTTATTTGGGGACACCAGGTAGTTAGCTGTCACAATGTCCGTGTCCGTTTGTTTATGTCCTTGTCCCTTTTTCTCCAGTCTCGGGTTTACCAAAATGCTCGGTAAAGGCTCCGACTGCTGCAGGTGACCCTTATGGGGAGAACCCACGGAACAAATAAAACAAGAACCTTCTCCTCCTCTCCCCCCCCCCCCCCCCCCGCAGCCTCCCCCCCCCCCCCCCCCTTTTTTTTTTTTTTGAGCCACATTCCGGGTCTGCCCCCCCCGGGAAAATGGAAACTCTACGCCGCTGGCTAGGGGTGCCGAATGCTTTAGTCCTTACAGCCGCATCCTGTACGTTGGCAGCACAGATCGAATGGGGGCCTCCCCTCTCGTAATTAATTTCCATTGTTTCTCCAGCTGTTTTTGCAGGAAACATCCGTATGCTAGCGTTGTAAAGGCTGTGTCTATGATCTCGAACAGCTGCTAGGGAGAGAGGGGGGTGAGGGGGCTATAATACAGAATGATTACATTCTTTTACTGATTATTAATCTCTGTTCCCGTTCTTTCTCTCAAGGTGGTGTCAATGAGCGAAGCACAAAGGGAGTCTCCCCTCGACCTGATTGAACTTCCCTTGCCAGAGTTGCTAGACTCCACTGAGATTTTCACTGAGGACCACCGCAGAAAGGTGGGTGTTTTTTGCACTTCCTGCCGCCACTCGGGCCCATACATTACGGATGTTTTCCGGCGCAGCCAGTACGAATAGTCTGTCGACGAGTTTCAGAAACTTGCTTCAACCCGATAGTGGTGAAGGCCAAATTTGACCGTTTCGGCTGGTGCGAAAATTGCACCAGGCTTGACAATCACATTGCCTTTTGGCTGCGAGGGATAGAGGACAAAAAACTGATTGTGTGTTTGTGTTAGCGGACTGTTCCGCGCTCTGTTTGTGCCGCCGGCTTGTACATTTTGTGGAACGTTACGAATACTTGAATGTGACAAATAAATGAAAAGAATTTGATGCTTTCATTGCTAAACGTGCTACAGGCAGCTAAAGAAAAGCTCCGTCCTTGTTAATTTTCCCGTTGTGCTCTGCCTCCGAGTAGCTAAAGGAACTTTGCTCGTGGCAGCTTTCACAACGCATACAGCTTACATCCTTGCATGGAGCTGCAATGTGTAGAGTTCTGCGTGCTCCTGAGTAAAGAGATGAATACATTTTTTTTTTTTACACATAACAAATAGCAGAAGGCATTTTACTAGCCTATTTTATTGGTGGCAGCTTTGGCAGGTAATAAGCCCTTGCTCAACCCGACTCTCACACGTAACACCACTGCGGTGATGCTCCTGTTGCCACTGCGCATGTCCAGATGCCTCTTTTCTCCTGGGTCTGGTTCCCGCAGTGCCCACACCCGGTCCGGGCCGATATGGGCTTGTTTATGAACAGAAGAATTCTGCTGTATAGGTTAATGGTTATACAACTGCGACACATTTATTGACCGACGGCATTATTGTAGCGCTCCATTTTCATACAAATGGGACCGATTGCGGTCAAAGCCATTATACTTCCTTTTCGAGTTGCATGATGAAAACTAGGTCATTTCGTGCTGGTGATGCGTCATGGCATACTTACTTTTTTATGTGTGCAATGATGTTGCGAGTGAATCGTGAAATGCTGTCGATTTGCGTAGGTTTTTACTTACCTGTTTGCGACTGAATGTGTAGTGTGTACCATCACAAGTGCTCCACAGCTGTTTATGGCCGCGCACAAGAAAAAGCTCAGTATTGTATTTACTCGCATAATGAAAGCAGCCCCCACAGCGGCCATCAAAATTTGGACATTTTTTTCCCCTTCACGTAATGAAGGCACCTTCAATTTTCGCCTTTGCGAGTCTCTAACTGCGTTCAACTTGGCTGTCCACCAGGCCCGTTAAGCCAATTTTTTTTTTGCCACCATGCGAACAGGACAAGTCAAACCAAGCCACTCTTGTAATGGCTGCAAATGCGTAGTTATGGAAGTGATTAACCATGAAACCGTGTGGTGGGCGCACCTAACGAAGCTGGGGTTGAGGAATTAATTGCCCAGCCTCAGACATGCTTCGTCCATCGGATGCATTGATGTCAACAAACACTCCGTCATCTCTGGTCCGCTTTCGCACAGTGAAATCGTGAAAGTGGTTAGGCCTAAGAACGGTTGCGTCGCTCTCCGTGCTGAGCTCCATAGGGCACTTTTTCCTAGGCAAAAGGCACGCTGAAAGTGCCTTAAAAAAGGTTTGCAGTTTATAGAGCACGGTTACTGTGGCATGCCCACGACCAGCCGCAGGCGCTCTTCCAGCCCTGAAGACGTGCCACGGTACCCTGCCGTGTCATATTGGCACCTAAAACGACATTTGCGCGAAGTGTGTAAATGCACAAGCTTTACCCCGCGTAATAAACGCACCCCCCAAGTAAGTGTCAATTTTTTGGAGAAAAAAGTGTGTTCTTTATGTGAGTAAATATGGTCAGTGCTGTTGTTGGCAACATTGTCTTTGCATTGACCACTGACTGGGACTCCAAAGGCGTAGCCACTACCATCGAATCCATCCATTCATTGGGGTTCCCTGAGTGTCTCCATAGTCGCCGACGAGATGAGGACGGCGGGGAGATCCTTCAGTTTTCCCCCTCTTTAATCTGAGCTTCCTACCCTTGATGGCACTTCAGCGTCCCATGAACCTCGAGCATGCACACACAGCCGGGGTATGTTAAAGGGTGGTGAGCTTGTGCAGGAAGCCAAGTGTCAAATAGAGATGCCCTGCCATTCTCGTCGCGTTGGCGACCATGGGCTAGGTGGCGCAAGTTACCACCCCATTCAAAGGGTTTTGCCACCACCGTCCATCCGTCTGTCCGTCCACCGACCGGGACTCGTGAGTGTGGCCTCGGGCGTGTCCTGACCGTAGTCTTTGTCACGACGTACGCAGCTGAGCAAGGAGCTGCCCGCCAGGGCCGAGAGCTACTCGTGGGCGCTGGTGTACAGCACGCTGAAACACGGCTTCAGCCTCAAGACCCTCTACCGAGAGATGCTGAAGGTGGAGACTCCAATCATCCTCGCCATCTTGGACACTGAAGGCGCCGTGAGTTTCTTTTCTACAAGTTGCAGACGGTTGTGAGAGGACTAAAGGGAATACTCAAAGAAAGTACAACTGAAGGAATGAAGCACTTGCTAAAACACCCAAGCACCCTTAACTGCAATTAAGTGTGACTGGGATAAGACCTGGCAGCAGTTGAAGGTGCCCAACGGGCATCCTAAACCGCATTAAAGATAGCTTTAAGAAGGGCCATAATACAAAAAACTTTTCCATGAAAAAAAAAAAAAAAAAGTTGCTATAAATACTTTGTTATGCACAATTTATGTGGAAAATGTCTGTAGTCCAAACTAACTTTACGAGCTGCACCTGACGCTTACGTGGAGCTTTCGGACGAAGAAAAATGCTATGCTCGCCCTGTCGCAACGTTCGACATTCAGTGATGAGCAAGTGTTGCGTTTTGAGCAACAATAAAAAAAATTATCATTGGCTTGTGAAGTAATTTTAACGGAAAATTGTTATACGGGGCAAACGAAGACGTCTGTGCATGTGGTACGAGACACTGGCAGGTGGTGAAGGACACCAGAGAGCCGTACAAGAAACCGGGTTGTGAAGGACACTTCGTCATAATGTGCTGCAGGTTTTACACTAATTTTTACTCTAACAAGCTTTGCAACTGTTTTTACGAGTTTTCGTAGCCATACAGCTTGAGCCTAGATGCTTCCAGCACTTCGCTAGCTTGTTTTTAAGCGGATAAAGAGCTACCTTTCTGTTTCATAATTTGGGGACTTTTTTTCTGCAACATCTATTTCGGAGGAAAAATCAAATTCCGTGCGGGCGGCATAGAAAGAAAATTTGTTATGCCGTGGCCTGTTGCTAATTCACGACATACCCCCCGTTTCACGAGATGTGGCTATTTTTCTTAGGACACCTTAAGTGGCACTTTCCTGTAAAAATCGTTTGCTTACATAATTTGCAAATAATTTTGGCATGAAAGGGTTGAGGAGAACCCCGAAGTCTTTTGGGGTGGCAGCCTATGTGGAATTTAATGTGGTTTTCGGCACCCTCAGTGACACCTCTTGGTCGCCAGGGGCTGATGCACGGGGTTTCTGCACCGCAGGTGTTTGGAGCGCTGTCGTCCTGTTCGCTGAAGATGAGCGACCACTTCTACGGCACGGGGGAGTCGTTCCTCTTCTCTTTCTTCCCCGAGTTCAAGGTGAGTGTTCACGTGTACCAGAAGACCAACCTCCTAAACCCTGCACTGACAAGTCCGAAGTCCTGCTGCAATTGGTGCTGACGATTGTAGTGTTCCTCGTATTTTTTAGATGCTTTTGATTTACACGTACAGCTAGTCGCTGACTGATTTTTCGGACGCCGATAATTCGGACTTGTTCGATATTTCGGTCCTAAAGGAGGAACCGTGAGGCACCCGACGAAATTGTGCATATTCACAATCAATGTTCCAGACAGCTCGAAGTCCGAAAGTTTGATTTTTCGAACAAAATCGTTGTGAGCTATCAGCTGAAAACACCACCAAGAAGCAGCCATTTTGGATTCCATGGTGGCTGCACATGGATTGGCTGCACATAGATTGGCTTGGTTTGGCTGCACTGCTTGAGTATTGCTAAGTCCTACCTCTAAATGACGCTGTGCAACTTTTTTTTTCTCTAGCTGCGCATCATTATCATCATCATCATTGTTCCCGTTATGCTTTGTTCATTCGCCATCGCAGTCATGGACTTGCGCCTCTCATTTTGGTCTTGTCTTGGTGAATCATTTGTTTGGACTACGCTGGCCTGGACATCATTGTCCCATCTGTTCTTCCGCCGCCGCGATGTGTTGCCAAGAAGTGCAGAAAGCCCTCGACCAAACACTGGAAAAGAAGGCACCGATTCTCAAGCTAATAGGAAGTTGCTGAACGCAAACGGAGGCGTAACTTGAAGCAAGGCACTGTTTATGGCTTTTTTAAGCCCTCTTAGACGAAATAAAAGCAAGTTTTTTAATCTGCTCATTTTTCTAACTGCTCTATTTTCGGACGTCTTGTGGGTCCCTGCGAAGTTTGAAAAATCGGTCTGCGACTCTGTTGTGCATATAAAAATCTCGTGCCTCTTATTTCTGAATTAGTTTGTTATTAATGAACAACCCTCCTTTTCTGCATGTTGCAGGTCTACCGCTGGGCCGGTGACAACGGTTACTTTATCAAGGGCAACGCAGACTCCTTGGCATTTGGAGCAGGAGAGTGAGTCTTCTTTTCACTACATTTTGACACTGAGCAACAACAGCAGCTTTTAGTTCAATTCGTTTCACCAGAGGGACACTGCAGTAGACTGCTTATTGAGTTTGCACTCAAAGACTAGATCACATATTTGCATTTTAAGTGCAATCACCTGTTTTGACTGCTCGTAACCCCTTAAAGGGGTCATGAAACGATATTGGGTTGGAATGTTTGTGACTTTACAAAGACGTACTAGTCCTAGTCTGACTCAAGTGTACTTGAACAGACCGCCACTGATTCAGAAGCTTCTTGGTCGCGGTGAAATTGCGAAAATAAAAAGGGTCCATTTCTTTGTCTTGCCTTCGTAAAGCTTGACGACGTGATTGTGGGATCGAAACCACCCGCTTGACGACAGTCGAGCGCGACTTAAGGATTAGGCACGAGGGGGAACTGCATTGGGGGGGGCACTTGAATTCAGCTCGTAACAATCAGTGCCTCAACTGACACTCGGGTAGTGCTCGCTTGCTGAGCCTGGAGCTCAGCAAGCGTTTTCTATTTTGCCGACTCCACCGCGTGGCTATGATTAACGTTGGCGGGATAGGATAGGCACCAGGCCACGTGGTCGCTTGTTCTGGCTCCGAGTGAAGGCGAGGAACAATGCTCGTATTTCTCTAATTTATTTGCTGACTGCCATTGCTTAGGAAAAAAAAGAAAAACTAATACATACAAGTTTACTCAGTTATTAACGTTAGGGGATTGATTCTGAGTGTACTGTAGAATACCGTTGTCACAGTTATTCAATTCTGTGATAACTGTGCATCTGCCCATTCCACACTGCGTGCCCACCGCCAAAATTCGAAACATCTGAAAAAATATCCACAGTACATATGTAAAGTGAATGACCTCGCATGCTCCCATCCCATATTTTTTCGCGATTATCTTCAAAGTTTGAGTGGGCTCGGTATTTTATGATAGTATTTTGCAAAAGTAGAAAAATCGTTTCATGGCTTTCATTGTGTATTTAACGGGCTCAGCGGGCATCAGATGGGGCAGTATTTCTCACGACCCATCAGCTAATTAACTCAAATTACTTAATGAACTTTGCAAAAGATATTCAGATATTTTGTGATGTTTTTTTAATGTTTGTAGGCAATTCAAAAAGTGTACGCACGAAGAACGCCTCATAATTGAAATGCAAGAGTGACATACTCATGTCAGTCACCCCTTTGTCTCGGCAGCGCATGGTTGGTGGAAGCGTCGACCGGACGCTGCTTAGGTGACGACAGAGTGCCAGTGACTCCTCTCTTCATTATTTAGTTCGCCGCACCCTAAACAATTGGGTGTACTTCTATGCCCGCACTTTTCGAACTGTAGACAAATGTGCGAAGTCTTGTGGATGAATGTCTCAAAGACTGTTGCCTTTTCGGAAATTATATAAATTGGTCTATCCATTAGAAGTGACTGTCTTTAAAACTGCAATGGGAACACGACTCGTGAAACCTACAACACTTGAAGGTCATTAGGCAATTTTAGTGAGCTGACGGATCGTGAGGTATATTGCCGCATTGTAATCTGTCGCACGCGATTTCAATGCAGTAGGTCGCACTCAAATGCAAATTTGTAAGGATGTGTGGAGCATAATCTGTCGGGATCGTCTTTTGCAGTGGTCAGTTCGGGCTGTGGCTAGATGGCGACCTGTTCCACGGACGCAGCCGCCGCTGCAAGACCTACATGAACGACGTGCTGTCCACCAAGGAGGACTTTGTGGTCAAGGCACTCGAAGCCTGGGGCTTTGTCTGAGCTGCCCCCTCTCTCTCTCCCTCTCTCCTCCCCCTTCCCTAGTTTTTACAATGGTTGCCGCAAAGTGGACCAAACTTGCGCCCCGCCCTCATTACCGCGTGCTAGTTTTGCTTGGGTTCCGTCGTGTCGTTTTGTTCCGATCACAACCGCCGCGACTCTTTTTGTTGCACGGCGAAGAAGCTTGCTGAAGTTGCATTCTGGGGCGGCCGATCGTCGATGAACCAATCTTTTATGGGTCAACCATTAATTGGCCAGTCGTCAATGGACCAGTCACCAAAGGGCTGATCTTTGATGTACAGATCACCAATGGGCATATCACGATCGGCCGGTCCGTGCACCGTGTGGAGGCGCACGATCGGAGGAGGGTGTTTTGGAAACCGACCGGGGAAGGAAGAAACAACCGGGTTTTGAGTGCAATTCATTGCGGTTCCTTGCGGAACGGAACTTTTGGGAACAAGCTTTCTCCCACTTTTATTTATTTATTGTGTTTGAGAAAGAAAAGAAACAAACTACTTCGTTTTTCTGTGATATCGTTGTCATAGACAATCCTTGTTGATATAATTGTGTCTTCCTTGTTTTACTTTGCGTTTAGATTTTCTTGTCCTCCGGTGTCTTTTTGGGGCGTCGACCCGTGTGCAGCGTTGCTCTCGATGGACAATCGCGGGATAACCGTAAAAAAAAAAAAAGTCCCGTGGCTTTTTGGGGAGAGCGAGAAGCGGAGAGAGCGCGCGGAAGACGGCTTTGTACGAAGTCTTGGGCGCGTCACCGACAAATCTTTGTTAGGTCCTCGTAGCGGAGGAGAAAAATAACAAAAAAGAATTTAAAGTTTGCGTGTGTCTTTTGTAGCCAGCAGACGACAGCGCTGTCGTAGGGCAACCACCCGTAAACTCGCGCAGTAAACGGCAAACGAGAAAAATAAAACGACGCAAAGTAACAAATTTTGGGCGGAGAAGGGAGTCGTGGCGCCCTTTTTTCCGACCCAGAACACTTGTCAGCCAAATGCGACACATTGTAAAAGGTAAAAGGAAAAGGAGAAAAAAAAAGATACTGCGAGGTTTTTGTCTAGACTGGTTTCAACGTCTGACCGTAGCGATAAAAAAAAAAAATGTTGTCTTAGCTTTAGAGGCGGCCAACAACCGTTGCGTCCGCTTGGCAGACTGTCTCCGCACGGGGTGGCGTTGTTGGCTCGTTGAAGGCAGCAAAAACGTAGACGGCGGCTGGTTTTGTGCAATCCTCCGCGGCACGCCGTTCAGTTGTTTGGCGCGGGAATTTGAGTCGTTCGAAAGTCCGACGCCCGTTGCCGTTTTGTCGACGACGCGTCGGAGAATTGCGCAGGACTGGAGGAGCTTCAGAATCTCGACGTGTGCGCTGCCAGTGTTGTTTTGTCCGCCCACGCTCAGTTCCACATCGAGTGGAATAAGAAGGGAAGGCTACGAATGTTTGGCGGTAGCTTTGGCAGGTCCACTTAGGGTGAAAGCGCGTCCTATATCTGCCATAGTCATTTTATGTAGAAGGTTCTGAAACATCTTCGGTACCCCAAAGGTCTATGCTGGCTTTACGAGCTTGCTACAACTTTAAATATGGTATGGCAAATTCTTTTTTGGATTGTTAGGTATTCCACGTCTATATAACAAAAATACCAACATAGAGAAAATTAAAAGGAAAACGGACTTTACTGTCAGTCTACTAAAATTGGAATATGGTAAACTTGTAGGCTACATTGCGTTACAGCGTACTAAATGAAATAGATTTTATTAGAGCTCCCACCTTTTTTCTTGGTTTGGTGAATCATCATCGATATTGAGAGGCTCTGCCTTGTCTTTGCACCTTCCAAAGCCATTCAATCGCGCTCGTAGCCGCCTCTACATATTCCATTTGGCGTGAAACCGGGTATGGGAGCTCGTGCGGATGCCTGCCACGGTGATGCGGTTTGGGGTGGCTCTGTTTGTGAACAACACTTAAGAGACAAAAAAAAAATAATACTACACAAACTGCAAAAGTGTTTAGGTTTTCTGTATATACTGTACAGTTTTTTTCCTCTTATGTTTTGTTGAGGAAGTAAGAGTTACGTTCAGTATAAAGTGTGTACCGTGTGTGTATAGAGTTTTAAACAAAGGAGTTTCCTTTCTCTCGGGTGCGCGGAATTTGCCGACCTGCTCCCCCCTCTCCCTCCTTTATTCACCCTTTTCTTTGGGGAGAGGTTTCCCCTCGAATCCCTCGAGGGCGTTTTGTAGCGAGTTTTCCCTCAACCGCGCATTTAGACAACCGTTGCGTTCCTTTTTGGGCAGTAGTGCAGGAAGTTTTAGTTTAGCCACTGCTGCTTTGTGTGTTTGTTGTACTGTAAAGAGGTGTCGCGATCATTCTTTGAAAATAAAGCCAGTGATATTAGATTTTGCGCCTGTGACTTTGCCCGAAGAACCCGGCGTTCCGTTCAGCAGACTGCGAGCGTGGCGTTCGGAGAACGCCACTGTGGGGATGGTTGAAGTCCTTTTACAGTTTTCGGTGATGTACGGCATCTTGGTAGACACCGCTGGCGTTGGCACTGGTTGAAGGTCTGCGAAGATGTTCCTCAGGTTTGTGGCGTGGTGGATGGCACTCCGACCCAGGTGGTGTTGGCTTCCGCGACGGCTCTCGACCCAACAGGCCTCGCCACCCTGGCAGATGCAGTCATTGAAGTTACCTGTTGCGTGTGGGTTGCCAGTTATGCCGGGAATGGACAAAGTCCTTGCAGAGCAATTTATGTGAGGACACCCAAGAAAATTGACACCAAATTTCGGCGACGGCTTGGAACCTTTTGGGGAGCACGAGGCCAGCCCAGCCGTGCTCAAGGGCAGAACGTTCGGAGCAGTCGCCGAAATCTGACATTGGTTGTCTCGGATGTCCTCACTTGAATTACTGTGGGAGGACATTGTCCATTCCCCACAGCACCAAGACTGCCTTCTTGGCAAACTTTGAACACAGCTGCTTGCAACCTGCCCGTCGAAGTGAACAATAGAGCCGGGAATGAGTCTTCGACCGGTGCGTCTGGTGTCCCTTTCCACCCATGCATGAAAAGAGGTCGCGAAGTGGTCCCAAAGTGGCAACAGATGTCGCAGAAGCCGGAGTGTCGCGCCGTCGGATGTCACTATCTCGACGGTTGGCGCTAGGAGTCCCGGCAAAAGTATGAGCGAACGAGAGTTGCCGTCATCGCGGAGTCCCAACTCTTGGCTGGCGAAGCTTCCGTGAACTGTCGAGCTGGAAGACAACTTTCAGCGGAACACCGCTGCTGCCGTCTGCCTCCAGTTTCGCTGCCGGTGACGCGACACTTCTGCGATGTCATTGGGTGGCAATTGAGGGGCCTTTTCTTGGGACACTAAGCACATCGGTCCGAGACTCGTTGCAGGCACCGTAATATTAAGCATGAATCGAAAGCAAACAGAAAAACGTGTGGCCTTAGATTAGGGCGAGTTGGTTTTGCATATCGAAGAATTAAAAACGGCGCGAAGAAGACTAAAGAGAATGGGGGACGTAGACAGATGGAGCGCCGACTCTCAACTCAACTTTATTGAAAAACACAAAAATCACTGTGAATAAATAGGATACAATTCTTATCACCTTGTCATGCACTATGACTGTCAAACTGTGCAATTAGGCTAGAGTGTTGCGCCTGTCCTGAGTGACATGGGTCTTGTAGTAACAAGTCTTTCGTTACATATATGATTACCTGGTGGTGTTCTGACATAGTTCCGTTAGAAAGGCGAGGTCCTAAATAAAACGTTGCCGTAAAATTCCAAGATGCCCCACCCCCGAAAGATAGCCCACCCCTATTTTTGGCTCTGTTTGCTATATTTTTTTAAACACCGAAAGATAGCCCATTCCTATTAATCGCAGTGCTGGGATCAGCGATGGCCTCGGCGTAAATGCGGCTAGTTAACTATGGTAGGATATATGCGAACATTGCTGACTGGGAAGTACAGATATCTGCTTTGTTGCCAGAAGGGACATGACCTTAAAGTAGCAATTTTTTTTTTACTTTCCTTGATTGTACATTGAAAGTTGGCCCACCCCATATTTTCACGTGATTTGCTCTTGATGTTAGGTGGGCTATTTTTCGGGATTTTACGGTAGAGGTATTCAGGTGAAGCTCGGGGAAGGGGAAGGGGGGGGGAGGAGGAGGAGGGAGGAGGAAGAAGGAGGGGGGGGGAGGGGAGGGGGTTAAAATTTACACAAGAACCGATAGGTGGGAGCCTACAGTTCCTAGACAAAGCTTACTTTTACAGACGACCATTTGTGCCTGTCTTACCGTCCCAGGAGTAAGTGGGGAGTGCTGCCTTTCGATTCTTGCCATTCCAGGGTGGTGAACAGGGGCATAGGCTGTAACCTGTCCGAAAATGGCCTCGGCTAAATCGTGTCCACGTGAGATGAGGTGTAGTTTTTCAATCCAAGTAGAAAGTCTAAGGTGGGGTTATCTGCACACCCTTTTTTCAGTTGAAGGGGAAGAGTCTCATCAAGGTGCTGGAACATCTGGACGAGTATGGTAGTAAAAAACCTGAAGGCCAGTGGTTCTACGATACATACACCAGGTGACTTGTCGGCTCAAGAAAGTGGTGCAGAGGCACAACATCCCCGTGGCGTTTTCAGCCTCATCGAAGTTTGGAAGGTTACGTGCAAGTGGATTGTGGTAAACGGAGGAGTTGCACATGTACAAAGGAACACAGAAAATGGTTTGTACAGTGTAGGGAGGGTGTGGTTTATCAGATACCCCTGTCATGTAACAGAGTGTACATTGGCCAGACAGGGCGATGTAGAAATGATAGGCTAAGAGAGCATGCGCTCTCAATGAGGTCATCGCCCTCGGGCAATCTCACTATTCATTGTTACAGATGTGGGTGTGAACCAGTCTTGGAAGACAGTCATCCTGGGGGGTATAGACAGCAAAGAACGAGGGAGATTGCCGAGGTGTACCACATCTCGACGTGGAAATGACGTGGGCATAAGTACACCCTCAAGCGCTCCGTTTGATAAAGAACTGGCGTTCCTGGGGGCACGTGTTTGACAGTCGTAGTGCATGGCAAGGTGATAAGAATTGTTTCCTATTTATTCACGGCGATATTTATGCGTTGCTTTTCAATAAATTTCACTTGAGAGTTGGCACTCTGTTTGCCTACGTCTCCTCTTGTCCTTCATCTTGTTTGTGCTGTTTTTAATTCTGCAATTTGGCCTTCGAGACATGCTGCGCCACCTGGAGGCCCCCAGGAACGGATAAAACCGCAAGGGCGTGCATCCTACTCGGACGTCCGACCCTCAGTGCCGTGCCGGTAGTTTAGACGTAGCCGCTGTCGCTTGCTCGACGAGCGCCACGAGGGAGGCAAAAATTAGAAGTGGTATCCTTCGTCGTCTTCTCCTTGGTTTAGGAGTTCCAAAATGACGGGAGCGTCACTTTCAGTCGGCTACTACGTCACCTCGGTAATCGGCATTGGTGCGGAGAAATCTGCAGAGGGACATGTGCGACGTCTGCTGCGAGCTTCGTTAGTTGCATGAACGAGGTAGTTTCTTCATTTGGCACCCGAGCTTCCAGCGACAAAATGTCTGAAACTGGATAGATCCTCATCTAAACTGGGAATGTCTTTACCATGCAAGCATCCCCTTCGACAATCCACTGCGGAGCTTATGTCGCCACGTCTGCGCAAAGGCGAGAGACGTTTGTCACGTGGTCTAAGCCCTGCAGAGAAATCTAACCAATTCCTTGGTCCCAAGAATGCTGCATTAATGGACCTTTCAGAGTAACGAACGCTGGGGTGGGGGGGTGGTTGTCTGCAAACTATAAATGAGTGGCAGCAAAACATGCCTCCACCCGTGGGGACGCAATGGCATCATGTCATTGTATTAATTTCCGTTGCCTTCTATGCCTTCTACTATACCCATGCTCAAGAAAAGTGAAATATCTGCAGATAGGCTCTGACAATGTTGATCGTAGGACACGGTGCTCTCCGAAAAAGGCAGCGGCGGAAAGCAAGGCCATGTGCGCATGGACAGAAGCTTACTGTTAAAAAAATGACCGCATCTCCACGTGGTGAATGATGCTGATTGGGGCAAAGCTCTTGTGGTGCTGATGATACTGATTTTGTTCATAGGTAGTGCTGATGCAAAGTTTAACGTGATTAAATAGACGCTTTGCAGCAGCTGTGCATGGGCGCCGCCATAACTGACCTTCAGTTTTTGTTTCCCCTTATTACGTTTACTTCACTTCATTATTACCATAGCAGGCTAGGTCATTGCCATCCTAGATTTTATTCTGTCTTTCTCCCCAGCATGGGCTTTTGTGGAGGCTCGTCCACACTAATTTCAGTGGTTCGGTATCTCAATAAAACAAGCGAAGGTCAGCAATGGCGGCTGTATTCTGGCGCGTGTGTAAAGCGTCTATACGTATTTGACCGCAGCGCCCTCTCCTGTATAGATGTTGAGTGGCTACATGCAACGTTTCATCCATGACATCCCCAGCTCTTGAGTTACTACCACATCTCAGAGCCCCCTACTCGTCCCGCAGTCGTGGCCAAGTGGTTAAGGCGGTGGACTAGAAATCCATTGGGGTCTCGCCGCACAGGTTCGAACCCTGTCGACTGCGCAAACATTTTTTCTTTTTTTAAGAAGACAGATGGGATGGCAATCGATGTGAGCACGGACGCCGGACGGACGAGGCTAGACCCTAAGGAGCTTGGCCCTAAAACGTTCATCAAGTTGGTGAAACTGAAATAAGAACATTCCTGTTGAGGTGGGCCACTGAACCAAAGCCACGGATCAGTGTTTTGCTATTTCAGTGGACAAGGCACAGGTAGTGAGTGAAACCAACAGACGACACCAGTGTACACATGCTGCTTTATTGGTGGGATACCAAACTAGGAAGAGAAGAGTATGCACGTGGCTTTGGGAGAGTCCCAATAACCGTAGAGCCCGAACCGACAGAACGTGCGACCACAAAATACCTGTTCCCTGTATACGCGTAGCTACCAGCCGAAACGAACCAGGACACCGAAGTGCCTGTCCGTGCCCCTTTGGGTTTCACGGGTCGCAACCCCACGACTGCTTCCCTGCCCAGAACCTCCTCCCTGGAAAGTTGGCTACAAATGCAACAGAAATGTCTTCCGAGGCCTGGCCTCTGCTCTAGAAAATGTCCCCCAGCATTGCCACACTTTTCGAGGCATTCGCGATGACTGGCATTACATTTGCTTTTGCTTAGGCATGCCTCTTATACTTCATTTTGCAAACATCAACAGTAGGCTCGTTCGATTTACCTACATTTCCTGTACCAGCTACACTCTGTGCACACCGTCCTGTTCAAGTGCAGCCTACCTTAAAACACAAACCAGAAGTATGCTGCCCCACACTTTTCTACTCCAGTGTAGGCTGGTGTGGGCAAATTGATTGCGCCCAGTGCTGACAAAGACTTGGGCACGAATGAATGGTTTTGGAGAGAACCTGCTATGCTCAATTTCTTATTAAAACGAAGCATCTTGCTCGGCAAGGCTCGCATGCCCCCGTCTTTGCCTGCACTGTAGATATTTGCGAGATGAAGTATATGGCATTGAAACCACTGCCAAGTACATGCAAAATAACCGTGGATTTGTCAATACATGGCTTGCGTCGATGTCTCATCGAGAACCTTTGTGGTGACCTTGCTGCTGGGGGTGCACCTTCTGTAGAATACGTTGTGCACCCTCTGCAAAGACCAGCAGGAACGATCACCAACATGGCGCAGTGACTACACGTGCAAGCCACGTATTGATTGAATCTAGTGGAAGCCGTGGAACCGCGAAGGCCCGGGATGTGCCGTCTCAAGGAAAGGAATTTCGAATCCGAGTTTATGCTTGGGGGCCACGGTCCAGAGTCTGCTGAGTAGACTGCCAGAGCCTACAGAGTGCAGCTGGAGGGAACTGGATGAGTGAAACGATGCGTACAGTGTCTGCCAGAACGTCGGAACAACCGAGCTACCCTTCAATGCAATGGCTGCTCCTCCCAGCAAATAAAATTAGAAACGACTGGTTTTTGGGGCTTGCACGCAATGCAGTGAAGGCTTCATATGTGGAGTTCGGAATGGTTGCTGGGGGCTCCGCAGTGAAAAGTGTGAAATCCCCTTCGGAGATGTGCGAGAACGACAACATTAGAAGCGGCCCGATCCGATGCCCGAATCCAGAATAACACTTCTACCAAAAATGGTCAAATGTGAACTTGCCAATGCCTTGTTACTTGTAAAGCACTACTACTACAGTTTGTGACAAGTTAAGGACCCAGTAGATGCTCTGTTCGAGCATGCGCTCATTGGCTGAGTGCGCAATAACATGTTATGAAGGGCAGAATGCTTGCAGTCGATGCAGAGCGTCTGCTGGGTTTTTCACCTGCCGCCAACTATGAGCATTGTCTTCACTAGAGGTGCAAAGGGAATATTCAGTTGTTCCGAAACTATGACACCTGCAGAGCCCTAGCAACGTTCACTGCATTGAGCGTGATCCTCGAATGTAAATGCACGAAACATTTGACCGCTCTGGCATGCAAGTTTTTGCAACATGCTACATGAAGATGAACTTAAATGAAATGAGACTGTTTTCCCCCCACTTTTTTTCTGGGGCCAGTGAAACTCCAGTCCTGAAGGGGGAGCCCGCAAACGGCGGCTGTGAAGCACCACCACGAAGCCAGTAGCACTTTGAGATAGTGATGCAAAACTATTGGTTAATTTGAATGCTTACCGCAACTACCAATGATTTTTTATGCAGCCGAGGTTGGGCTGTGACCGACCTGCGGGAAGCCTGACCGTGTTCTCTGAAGTATTGCGCCAGCTTTTACCTCCTTTTCTGTAGAGCTGTCACAAAAAAAATTAAGGGTTTGTAAATGCTATAGATCACGGGTCCTCAAACTTTGGTTATGTAAAGCCGGCTTCCCGTACTTGTACTGCTTGTTCGCGTTCGCTGTGTTTCGCCGCGTTTCGCGTAGCAGCCATTACATATTGCATACCTTAATCATCCCAGTAACTTGCAATCCCTTGAATTACGGGACTGGTGAACATGTGCACCTAGTGCAAGGCAATGACCAGTGCCAGTTATGCGTTCGCATATTTAAGATTCACCAGAAAGTCATTGTTTTCTTAGGTTCTTTTTTGAAAGAGAGACCTGAAAATCGCCAAAGGCTCTTGTACGGACCGTCTCAAAAACGGTCTACTTTAGCACCCCAGAGAGTGCTAAAAAGGAACCTACACTTGTTTCCTCCAAGGTAATTTTAATGTTCACCTGTCAAACTTTGACTGCATAGCAAGATATAAACAATTACCTGTAACTTTTTTTTTGGGGGGCCTGAACAATGTGTAAAGTTACTGCTGATTGTGTTGGATATGGCTAGAGGTTGATGAAGTTTGTTTGAGAACCCATGTTGTAGAGCATTCTATGAAGCATTTCTGGGTGAAAGTGTAGTCGCTATGCCACTGGTATGTGTTGGTCTACTTTGCAATGATCGCCAGATCATTTTGACTTTCCCTTGTTAAACAAGTACCATGTTAAACACAAAAGAGGGGAAGGGGGGGGGATATGGGGGTCGTTTTGTAAAATGAATTCGATGCTTATAGCTTACTGTCTAGACAGAATGGGGTGCCGGTTTAGTTTTACTGCTGCTCATAGAAGGGCCAATAGCTTTGCATCACTAGCACATTGCAGACGAAGTGCCCGAAGTTTCAGAACCCCTTGGCGTGCCTCTCGAGGTGCTTCTTGAGGTGTTGCCGCAACACAAAGCGTTGTCCACACACCTCGCAGCCGTAGTTTCGAACGCCCGTGTGCACAAGGTTGTGCCGGTTCAGATTGCACTTGAGGTTGAACTTGCGCCCGCAGATCGTGCAGGGGAACACTTTGTTCTTCGGCGGGTCGCTGTGGCTACTCCTGCGTCGTCTGCTAGCGGCCAGGTCGGCAGACGACTCGAGGGGAGCAGACGACAGTTCGTCGTCTGTTCCGGGCAGGAAGAAGTTGAGGGGGGGAACTGTAACAATCAGAAATTGAAAAGGCTTTGAATTTTTGCTTTCGTTGTGTGTAAATTTGTAGCAAGAATAGGTTGTAGCAGAATCACTAAACAAGCCGCTCTTTGAAATAATTACACTTTGGTAACCTTGGTGCTTAAAAACATTATTGCCAGTTATTCTAAGCTTTTTCTGAAATCGCGGGAAACACTTGTCTGTCCTCCAGAAATAATAGAACGGTTCACGACAGAGAAAAAATTTATTACCTTATCTTCCCGACACCATATCTACAGCTCAGGAAGTCACATTTTTTAACTGTAATTATCAGCAATTGTTCCTGCTCTACGCTAGGCAACAAAATGGCAGCATCCACAAGATAATTGGGGAAGGAAATGTTGATACACTAGCATAGCGTATTAATTAGCTGTAGGTAGTAGTAAGCACAGCAGCTTCTATGCTAGCAATGACAATTGGTACATAGATGCTTCACCCCTCTTAGGCGGTTTCAATGCAGTTGAGAAACTACATGCAGGCAATTATGAATGCATGTATAAGTGCCCCCATGCGACATTATCAACAATTTTCATGCAATTTTTTTTTGCCCACTTTTTTGGTTTTGCTTTTAGATCGCCAGGTGCTGTGAAAATCTGACCTGCTCCGGATAGTTCACGAGCAAGCCTGCCTTGACAGCTTTCTAGTCTAGCCACTAGGTGCCATCGATTCGGCAGAAGTCGCCAATAGTGCTTTGCCGCAATTAACTCGTACAAGTTACCGCTGAACAGAAAACTTGATCAACAGCGTTAGTGTTGCACATGAGTATGTTTAATCAAACTGGTTGTCTGGAACACACTTTCTAGTCATTGAAAAAAGGAGGAAAAAGTGTTGATTGTATATTTAACCGCTGCATCTGTTTCTCTCGTCCTCTGATCCAATACTTATTTCAAAACTCCAAGCGCCCCATCACGGCATAATGCCACGTTATTCATCGTTGGAATCGGTGGAAAGCATGATCCGCACACGCACCGCTCCTGGCCCACAAGTTCTCAAAATGCAACGCACGCGGCGACAGATATATGCAAGTAGTCTATCGAGTCGCCGGTTCATAGCTTTTTGTCTGGGGACCTACATGCATAATTTTTTTAAACTAACATGAGACTGACTACATGTCACTTAAAAATGAACAAAGCAAAACCTCTAAATGGTTGAGCAGAAACAGCTAGGCTGAAAGCCCAAGGAGCTGCCACAACGTATGCAAAGTAACGAGCCCCTTTTCCCCTATAAAAGAAGAAAGACTGAAAATATACACACCGTCGTAGTAAGGGAAGCCCTGCGTGCACAGCATTCTGTTTGCCACGTCTGCATTCCCTACAAAATACACCAGGGATGAGTGCACACACACGGAGGAAACAAAGGGAGGGCCCAGAAGGTCAACATCAGCTAAGAGAGAGAAAGGAGAAAGAACAGTCTTTTTTGCGTGTCGCATAATGCCGGCACAATCTACACAAGCGAGCTAAAGCGTCAAGAGACGGCAACGCCATTACGCCACGCGTGCATGCACGGTGCCCAGGTGCTTCTGCAGGTGGTGCTTGAGAAGGAACCTCCTGCCACACTGCGGGCACTGGTAGGGCTTGAGCCCCGTGTGGATGAGGGCGTGCTTGCGCATGTTGCCGAGGCTGCTGAAGGACTTTCCGCAGGTCTCGCAGACGTGCACGCCCCCGGTGTTCCAACCGATGCCTCCGCGACTTCGGCCCCTGCCTCTGGATACTAGGGCTGAAAGGGAAAAAAAAAGGCTTTCAGTGAATTCGCGCATCAAAATTCCGAGAGTCTGAGTGTGCATATTCTCAAATTGAGGGTTCTTACCACCGGAGACAAGCTGGAAGGACATCGACAGTGAGTCACCTGTAAATGATCAATGGGGGGGGAGATCTGTGAGGAATCGGCGAAGTGGACGGTCACTGGACATCTGCAGGGTGGTCAAAGCTCCAAGCTTTTGTCACCCTGCGAATGGTAACCAGTCGGAGACAGGTTAAGAAAATTTTAGTTTCTCCAACTTCAGCACACACGCATTGCTTTCGTTTGGGCTTTGGCCGCACATGCGATGATATGTTGCCAAAATCAGGATGGTTGTGCTCAAGCTGGAGCATGTACTGGGCCCTTAACCTGTCGCCGACCGTAGCCGCCAGTGTGGGGAGGTGCCAACATTGCAATTGTTAAACGCTTTCGCATAATGGTTTTAGGAATCAATAGGCATCTGGCGTGGATAGACATTTAAGCTTGCGAAGAAATCGACGTCTAAATCAGTAATGTAAAGCTGAATGCTGCAACTAGGGTGCCTCAATGTTTTTTTTTTTAGGGTGATGCCACCCTTTGTAGTACCAGATGCCGACAGCACACACTCACAGGAAAAATACAAAGAAATCGCCGAAAACAGAATGTCACCACAGCACAGTCAGCGCCACAAACGCGTGCAGGGACACACTCTTTCACGCCCTTCTGAAAAAAAAAAAAAAGAAAAGTAAACGTGTGGGACAAAATGGCCAAATGTCTCCACTGTAAGCAAGGCGCACATGAAGGCACCCTAGCTGCAACCAACTAGTCTGCAAGTGTAGAAGGCCTAGCTTCAAGGGGCACTGAAACTTTTTCAGATCTTCATTTCATTGTCATAACTCAATCTACTAGCTCTAATTGTCCTAAAATACCCGAAATTACATTTATGCACGGCCGATTGGCGTATTAGAAAAGCAATCAAAGATCCCGACACTTTCTGTTGGCGCAGAGCCACTACTGGCGCTACCGAATTTTGCTGAATATGGTTGAACGACGGATGGAGCTTGTCAGCCACTCGCAAGCGATGGGTTTTCACGTGGACACACGGGACTGGTCGGCCGCTGGTCCACGTGGGAACCCCTCGCTCGCGAGTGGCTACGCCATCTGTCGTTCTGCGCCAACGGTATGTGTTGGGATCTTTTATCATTTTTTTAATATATACAAATCGGCAGCGCGTGAATGTAATTTTTATTTTTTTTAAGATGTTTAGAGCTAGTAGACTGAATTATGACCATAAATCGAGAATCTCACAAAGCACATTAGTGCACCTTTAAAGTGAAATGGAGTATAGCAAACATTGTGCACCATGACTCGAGAGTAGTATGCAAGTACATTGCTATCTTGTCAATAAATTCACTGCTTGCACTTGCAGCAATGATTGTTACCTCTACAATGTTCATACTCTGATGTTGCAAAAAGGGCACAAGTATGACAGTTGGTCAGTCTAGAGAGCATGTAGCTCCTACTACACTGTAACAAATAATATTTTCGAATTCTGCACGACTGACGGCACTTGGTGGTCAAAACACATAGCTTTCGCTGCACGTTTGCTATGAAGTGCTGGGAAAGGGCCAACAGAGGTCAGAGGTAAGGGTACCTACTGTAAACATGGTAAATTTACATATGTGAGAGCTATCAACCGTTTTCGGCGCTGATTATTTGTGTCGAATTCCATGCTCTGGAGAAATTCAGTGATTCATCGCAGTTGGAAACAAAACACGGGTTAAAAAAAAAAAAAAAAAGATAGAAACCATGTACACAATCCTGTCCGAGATATCAGAGAAGCTGCGTAAAATACATCAAGCATCTAATGATAAACTTCGGTAGAATAAAGCAACAAAGATTCACACGGCGTCTTGGTTTATCCGCAAGTTCAAACAATGGTGGACGTTTCAGAAGCACAAATCGGTCTTCGGATTCTTGGTCGCCGATCGCGCTGATGCGTCAAACTCGCATATCCGGTACTTGTTGGGCCGACATGGACAAGTCTTCTATAAAATAAAACAGAAAGGAAAACGCAATGAAGCAAATTTCGCGCAGTTCAATACACGACGGCATAAACACGTCAATCAAGCATCTCAAGTGCCCACGGACCCGAAAACTTGGAGCGCATTTAGCACAAAAACATATATACTTATATAGAGATCGAGATCTTCAGATGCCGTGTGTCTTAAACCTGGAATACCCGCGGATGTAGCTTCTATTTTCCTACAATCAAGTTATGTCAGACCAAAATCTTGCGTTCTGATGACAGCCACGGGCGGGATGCTCGCCAGTGTTCATCGGAAAAATTGGCGAGTTCACAGTCGGCTTGGTTTCCGCAGTTTCTGTCGAGACTGTAGATCACGCTGCACACGAGACTAAGATCGACGGCTTTTGTTATTACGGCGAATGCGGTCGTTTGATGACTTGTAAACATTCTCTCTGCCGATAAGAAATCTCCATTCTTGACAGCTCTTCCGATCATGAAGCCGCTTGGCACTTTTCCAATGTTGCTTGTGTCTCTAGTGTTTGATTATGTAAAGCCGGTGAGATAATTGAGAGGGCAATATTTTAGGTATTGTAATATAAATGGTATAAAAAATAATAGTGTGTATAAAATGAGTTACATTTTTGCAGCATATTAAATAAATCGGTATTAAAAAAACATATTCTTTGCAAACATTTGGTGATATCCGTGTCGGGCGCATCGTCATCGTTGTAAGTAAATGATCTTTTTTAATCCTTGTGGTTGCTGTTACTGTTCGTTCGTGGGATTTGGATTAGACGGATTACGCGTATTAGGCGTATTGTAAACTTAATGCCTGTTTTTGTGATTCAAGAGTGTTCTTTGAAGTATATCAAGGTGTGGAAAGTGCGTGTGGTTGAGAAAGAAACGCGCATATTATGCCTGCTTGGTTGCTGACAAATCGCCTGAAGCTATGTGATCATTTCTTTTCCTTTTTTCTCGGGCATCCGTGATCGAAGGTTCCAGTTAGAAAACGTTTTACTGCGCTGTCTGCACCAAAATGCCTTGCATTTGTGTTATACTGCTTGTGATTCGCTTTCCTTTGTTGATGTGCTGCAAAGTTCGATTCGGCAAGGTTTCTTGTTGCGTATCTGACCAACGAAAGCTGTTTACTTTAGCATTATTATGTTTTGCATGCATGTGTATTAGTTGAATCTAGTGGCAAGAGGTACTCCCAAATGCTGTGTTGCAGTAAAGCGCTGTACTTAGTGTGTTGCGGTGTAAATGACATCCATTAACTGATCTATTCCTTTGTCATCCAGTCTGTATGATTACATGACATGCATCCCCCTTTCCCCTCCCCTTCTCGTCGAAAGTTTACATTTGAATATTCCTTTAGGTTAAACAGGGTGTCATCAAAGTGCTTATATCACCTCTTATGTCACACCTTTCTTGTTTGCTCAAATGGTAAAGTTTTGGTGGCAATGTAGACAAAGTACACAAACCCCTTTAAAGGGGCCCTGCAATGACTTTTTGACTGGTTTTTAATTTGCACTGAACCTGAGCGTACTGAACGTAGTAACTTAATCCAACTTTTCTTTTCTCAAATTTCACTTTATTTTAAAAGTTATAGGCAAATTAGAATTACAAAAACAAGCAAAAAATAACCTCCTTCATGACGTCGTAGGTCCTGCCTTGAGTGGCCTTGAACTAGAGGAGGAGTAGTGAGCTCATCGAGCGCACACGGCTGCCGCACTCCGTGTCGACGGCTCGAGAGGGCGCCACTAAAGCACGTGTTGAATTGGCTGTATGAAGCGGGCGGCCAGGGCAGCTCGTATTGCATTTGCAGCGCGACTAAACACTAATTCGGCATAACATTTCATTGGCCACAAACGACAGCAAACACGGGGTAAAGATCAGTTCAGAACGGGAGCCACTTCGCGCTGACGCACCGCCAAATGGCCGAATCGCCAGCAGGTCCCGCGCCGAAGGCCTTCGGAACGCTCGGAACCGGTCGGATTCTTGAGCCGGTATACGACCACAGCGCCGCCGCGTACATCCGGGACCTTTCTACGCTCCTCGTTTGTCGTAGCCTCATCCCACTAGCCTTTTCTAGTATGCGCCGTTTTTCTCCGTCGCTTGGTGGCGGGTATGTCGACGGGTCGTTTCTCGTTTCCGAACTTTCTAAACTGCATTTGTTTCTTTTCTGATCTAAAATAGTGAACAAAAACTACTTTCATACATAATTGAAACGGTTCGCGACACTTATATTTTGTATCTCGACTAAAAAAAAGCTCTTAGCAGCTTTGACCAGTGACAAGCCCAGGACCAAAGACGTCACATTTTGCGCGCTTTCGGTACCACGGGTCGCCCTCGTCGGTGGAGGAGGTTTCTGCGTCGTCCGGTTAAAATATGACGCACTGATATTTAGTTACTCTCTCCGTGCCCGCTGGCTTGCCCCAACCCCAAGAGACGTGGAAACCGCAAAAAAGGTAGACGCTTAAATATGATTGCAGGGCCCCTTTAAGTGTATTGAACCCCTTTAAGTGTATTGAAGCTAAAGCAACTAAGTGTGCAGGAGAGTTGGTTTAATACTAACATGGTAACCCAGGGGCAGGAGAAAAACAAGACAGACAAACACAAAGCCGAATGTAGGCTTGTTTGATTTACCTGCTTCTGTGCAGAAAAGTGTATTGCACTGTACTTCAGGTATTTGCATTGAGATACCCGACCAGAAGTACACCGCCCTAGACTTTTCTGCACCGGTGCAGGTAAATCAAACGAGCCTTGTAAGCAGTCATCCAGCTAGCATCGTATCACACTGTGGCAGAAATTTGTAGCATAATACCTCTAATAAACAAATAAAAATAACTAATTGGTTTTCTTTTTTTTTCTTTTTAGGAAGATGGGGGGTTTGAGCATAAAGAAGATGCAGTCTTCAGATGGTGTCTTGACTTCAAGTTGCAGCAAGCGGCGTCGAATTTTAACATACATTTCCGCAGACCCAAGGGCTCAAGAACGCCGCAAACACAATCCACATTTGAACGACGCACTAAAAAAAGGCTTCTGTGGCTACCGGACAGATTATTTACAGACCCTGGAGTGTCGAGAAGGGGGTGTTTAATGTCACTCCCAAATGCGTTGAAATGTTGGGCCCAGTTTGACTGCTAGCTTATATCAAAGGACGCACACGATGGTCACCGACAGGAAGAGGATGGCAGAGCATATCTTGACGCGCATCGGCTGCACGTGCGCACTCGACGCTTGCGGAAGACATTGAAGCGTCGTCGAAGGCCGGAACCTTGCATTGGAGGCGGGACAGCTGAAGGACCCTCCTGCCTTTTTAGACCCATTTGCGACTATAGCTGTGGGAAGCAAAGCCACCTTGGTAAATCCAAGGCAAAGCATCGGCCTATGGACCCTGAGGTAGTTCCTTTAAACCCCGGCCCAGGGTGACCCCGCATCCTAATGGAGGCTCTTGCCCATTCTATGTGTTCTCTTCCTCTCTGGTTGTGTGCTGTTTTAATGCAGTGCCTATGTCCCGACAAGCTCAACTCTCTCCATTACTATAATGGAGGCTTATTTATTGCCCCCACTGCCCCTCGTTGCTTTGGCACGTAAAACCCTTAAATTTGACTTTGACTCGATGGAGGGCAGTGAAGAGCAGCTTTCAGTTCTAATTTCTTTCCGTTGCTTCCGACGCTCGCAGGAACCGACCCCTCTTTGGTTTCGACGGTGAACGTGGCAGTGCGCAGGACGAGAGGCCACCCCTGCTCCTCGTGCAGCTACGTGGCCCGGTATGCGAGCGTGCTCAAGGTGCACGAACGCTGCCACAACGGAGAGCGCCCGTACGAGTGCCCCCTGTGCCCCCAGTCGTTCGTGCACCGGGGCGACTTGAACCGCCACACCATGTGGCACTCGGGCGAGCGGCCTTTCTACTGTCCTGAGTGCGGCCAGCGGTTCACGCGCACCCATCACCTCAGGGTACACCGCCGCAAACACTTGCATCCGGAAATGGACTGAAAAAGAACGTTCAGGTGCCGGTTTACGGTGAATCGTGCATCCTCATCACCGGGCTGCCATGTTTGGTCGTCATATCTGAGTACTGCGGAGTGAACTGCGGCGGCTGGCAATGCTCGTTTTCCACGTAGTCGTCGCCACCTTGAATCGTGAAACTTCCGACAGGGGGGGGGGGGGGAAACATTGTTTTGCCCGTGCCGGGCGACTGGAAGGTGTTCACGTTTTTATCAAGGCTGTCGGTCGTCTTTTGTTTTTGCCTCTTCTATATTTTCCTATTCTTTCCTGGTTGCAATGACTCACTCTTTTTTGTCCCACCATTCGGAGTACGCAAACTATGTGGTTGAGGACGAGGTTAAACGGAAAAAAGTCTGACTTTCCCAGAAATGTGCGGTTCCCCCCTCTCTTCCGTAACCTGTTTGATGCATTGCAAAATTTCGATGTTATCATGTAGGGCACACGAGATTATTCGTGAATCGAAGACTGTGTTGATGATTTCTGAATGTAAAGAAGGCAGAAAGAAAGCAAAGCAGAGAATCTGATGATTTTCTTTTGTGTTCGCTCTATTTTTTTGTACCTCCCGAGCCCCTGGTGATAAGAAATGGAGTCTTGCTTCTTCAAGGATGTATGAAACATTCAAGTCGGCATGAGCGTATATCAGAACAGTCCCACAAATACCTTTGCCGCGAGATCGCCTGGGATTTTCCCGATAGGTCGATTAGCCACAGTAGTTTTGTTTGAAATATTTGTTTCTGGGAACTGAGTCACCTGTGTGCTCTGAGCTGAATTTTTGCTCCGGTCCATCGATAATTGGATGCATGTTTCTGTGGATGCTTCTGGGTGTTTCGAAGTGGACTATTTTTAGCCTCTGCGGCGGCGTGCTCCCATCTGTATCTTTCTAGACGTCTGATGCTGCACTGAGTTGAGTGGTCTGGGACCTGTAGTTGTTTCTTTTGTGCATTATAGAGCGAATGTATACTATTTTGGGCAAGTCAAACAATGCCCTCATCCGAGGTAAGGTGATGTGATTATGCTAGCACCTTTTCCTTTCATTTTAAATTTCATGTGGTGATTATTATAGGGGATTGTCACTAGCTAGCCCTTGTCGGCACATTTTTAGTAAGTATTGTAATGTGCTTGTTTAACTGGGACCAACTGGAATCGCAGCTAGACATATGTCATAAATGTTGTGCATACCCTTTTCTAGCCGTTTCTAGGTCTACCAGTCCGTGTAAAGGAAGTTACTCACATGTGCAGACAAGTTGATTGCTTCGTTAATAAAATGCTGAGCTCACTTTACAATCTTCAAATGTTATTTGCTGAAGAAGCATAGTTTTCTACATTCGAACAAACCAATTCTTCTTTGGTGACTGGGAAAAGAGAGTGACCTTGATGCCTAAAACCTAAGCGTGTTTTGTGTTTGTTTAGACAGCGGGAACTTAAACCCCAATGGGCATCTTCCCCACTGTAGGTGAGAAATTTAGCCAGTGCAACACCACTGCAGTCCTAAGCTCATTAACATACATGGTGTCGATACAGGACTGCAAGCTGGTACAGTGCTGATCCAGATCGAAACGGGCAGGGATGGGGATCGAGTCCACGGTGTCTGGGTTCATCAGCGTTAGCTCGTGCTTTGAGCTGCAGGTCATAAATGCACTTGTTCACCATCGTGGAAATCGGCAGGAGTTGCATGTGTAATTGAAGGATGTGACTTGAGCTAACCATGGTATCGTAACCACCAAAGTAGCGATGTGCTACCTTGGTGGCCGTCCTGTCATGTTTGTTTCTTTACTCTTGTCCAAGTTTCTTTGCCGCTGTTTCTTCCCAAGATGTTCACCTCGAACCAACTAGCCTAGCACGTCATATTGTTGTAGCAATGTGGTTTATGGTTGTCAAGAGCTGTGGCCCTGTAGGATTCAGGTTTCAGCAGAGGATCTAGATCGAGCAGGAGACGGTGAGACCACTGGCAGTCATCCTTGAGGGACACAGCTTCCAGACAGTAGGCCCCTGAAGCATTGCAGACGGTGAGCTTGTCACAAGGTTCATAGTTGGCAGCTGTCCGAACTCTGTGGCAATCAGTTCATTGAACGACTTCATTGACATCGTTCCATCAACATTTCAGATTAGCTTTTTTTTTTTTTTGTTTTTAGTAATAAACTGCATGAGACTGTCACTACAAAGCGAAACGGCGTGTACAGGTCGGCTAAGTGGGGTACCATTTTTGTAATAAGCCGCCACAGGCTGTTGCAGCGAAGCGGCCTAAATGCAGGTGGGGGAAGGGGGGGGGGGGGGGGGGGGGGGTTAATGTGATACATGCGTGACAAAATGTCCCTACAGCGTGCAACCCTCTAGTGTTCCGACTGTTCTGTGTGTCCTTCTTGATATAAACTTTGTGCCATAATAATTCTAATTTCTTCCATGCTTCAAATAAATTCGTCGTTAAAGGGGAACTCCGCCGATTTTTTGGTAGACGTCGATTTGGCTGGAAATTTTCAGACCGCATCAATAACCTTTTCTCAATTGATAACCAAAATATATATATTTTTTTAATTAAAATGTTTCCGTGAAGTTATTGAATTTTCAAGTTACGCCGGAAGTCGGTTACAAGTCAAGAAGGTAGGAGAAGCTCCTCCCACAAGTGTGATGCGCCCGTTTCAAATCTCTCCGCAGTCGAAAGAAGAGTTCACTGGAAACGCTCCTTGTTCCGCTTCAATGGATTCCCACTTGTCTCCGATCCCACTTTTTAAGAAAGCGACCTTTGTATTCATCGGAGAGGAAACCGAGCCACTGAAAGTAGCCTTTGTATCCATCGGGGGGGAAGCTAATCCCCGAAAGTCGTATTTGTTTCCGTCGGTGGGGGAGAACTCTAATCTCCCTCTCGTGGCTTCCACAACGCTAAGTCAAAGTCCAAAGATAAAGCAAATATGTACAGAAAGGCAAGACCCTCCTCGCGCGTTGGCCGCGACGTCACGGGAGCGGTGGGACGCTATTGGATGCGGAGGTGGCGGAGGGATATCTGATTCCCTTTGAGGGGCATTTGCCGCTACCTTCTTAACCTGTAACCGACTATTCGCGACTCCAATTCACTATAGGTGGCGCCACTCGTTTTTCAAAATGGCGGGTTTAGTGAGGGTCGGAGATGCGTGCCGCTGCTCAGCCTGTCTAGTGTGCTAGCTTCACTGAGCGACACAAATTATTTCTGGTAATACGAGGAAGCTAGGGTGTTATGAGCGCAAGTCACCTCTTTATCCAAAAAAAAAAAAAAAAAAATGATATTTAGCTTAATATTTACGCCAGGAGGCACGTTTTAATTCTGGAGAGAAACCGAAACTAACCTTTATTTTGGATTTAATTTCTCGGTATAGGCCTTAATTTTAGACTCTTTCATGCTCAAGATGTGTCTCACACCGTAATGATTTATTTAAAGAAGTTGTTCGCGGAAACTTTTGTCCCTTTAAAGACAAGGTCTTTCATACACCTAAGAGGTAGCACAGAATATTATTATTTATTGAAAAAAATCAGTGCTGATATTTGTACGTTCTCGCTGCCTTTTCTCGCTCAGATAATTGTCATGTGAAATAATGAATTGCGGGCCTTTTAATGGGTTTTTTGGGTACTTAGATAATTAATTGCTTTAGCATTATTCCCAGCACAAGAATAACAGAATAAATCCAATTTATACTATATGTTCACAGAACGTATGAATTAAGAAACGCTGCTCTCACTAGAAAAATTGAAAGACGGAATCCGAGTCAGGCAGCTGAAGTGTGTGCGTTTTTTTTAAGCAACGCGGGGCGCATAGGAATTTATATTGCATCCAGTCATTGACTGTTTGTCTATCTTCATAACGATGTCAGAGGTTTTCATGTGCTAAAAAGAGAACATAATGATACCTTTCTGAAAAGACTATTATGGTTAAATGGCGTATTTTTGTGATCGTGGCGTCACTTGGGGGCATATGTTGTCGCGATTTGTAATAATAATAATATAAAAATAATATATGTCAATACCGAAGTTTTCAAGTTCTAAAATAATTTGTTGCTTATGATCTAATTTTAAACGCGCGAACAAGTATGACAATCTAGAGGATGCTATTTATCATCGTTGGTGTCAATTGCAGCGTTTTCAAGTACCAAGTTATAAAAAAATATAGTCTAAATCAATAAAACAGTCTAGCTAATGTGAGAAATTAATGTAAAATTAGATTGATTGAGGGTGCAATCAAAGTAGCGAATTTCGACAATCGGCAAAACTTCCGAAGTCGCCGCCAATATCTTTCCAGACCAAATCCCCCCCCCCCCCCCCCCCCCCCCAAAAAAGATTAATTATTAATCTTTTTTATAACATTTAGTTACTTTCGTATTTACGCGCCGTCGTTTTTCCCATCTCAGCCTTTCCATTTCGAAGGAACGCCTACCCGCTTGCACGTCTGCTTACTGCAGCAAATTTCGCTGACGTTGGAAAAGCCGGTGAAACAGTAGTGAGTTTTAGTATTGAGTATATAAGACAGCGCTGTGTGTTTGCGTTAGCTTTGCGTGCTCCACGCTGGGCGTGCGCGTTGCCTAAAATTCTGGTCTTTGATTGGAACATGGCAACGACGCGCATGCGCAGCGTGGAGCACGCCACCCTAACGCAAAGACACAGCGCTTGAGTCTATACGCAATACTAAAACTCTCGAATAAGGTACAATTCCATACCGGCTGCGACACCACGTTGGGACAGTGAAGAGTGTTGTTTCCGTTCGGAAATGATATTTCGTGAGCTATGATCCCGAGTAGTGCCGCCGTGCCCGCTGAGCAGGAGAATAGGGGGACCCTCACTAGAGCGCTTCCCGTTTCCGCCGCGGGAGGGCGAGCGTCGAGCTGGAGAGTCTCTACTGGCAGGAATAAAAAATCGTACGTTTCCCTTTTTCGTGGGAGAAAAAAAAAAAAAGCGTTTTTAGGCAGCAATGGAGGCCAGCCACGTCAAGGTGCTTTTGCGCGAGCTGTGTGCCGAGAGAACTAGTGTCACTTGGAACATATATTCGTTTATGCTCGGAATACTTTATAACCGCGTGCTGCGAGTTCAGTACCCTTCTGCAGCTGGAACAGCTTCAAGAGCGGCAAGCGCAAACTCAAGCCGGCTGTGAGCACTACGACATCTAGTACACAATCTAGCACCATAGTCGACATTTTGCAGAGTCACATTTGTTATTCACAATTGGTACAGTGATTTTTTTTTTTTTTTTAATTTTTTAGAAGCACTATTTTTGTTTCGGACGTCGAATCTAGCTCGGGTTACTCTCGGAGTTCCACTCACGCGGCCGATATGTTGAAGACGAAAAGTGAAACGTCAGTTCAAGTCTGAATTTAGACATGACTTTCGACATATTGCTATTCCTGAGGTTCATGGAGCAGGTGTCGAGCTCCAATTGTCGAATGATTCGCGTGCAATATTCTCTGCGGAAGAAGTGATGAAAACGTATTTAATTTATTCTATTGCGGAGAAATTTTATATAGGGCTAAAAATATTTTTTTCAACCATGAAAATATTAATGTTGTTAAAGGGAGGCATGCAAATTTACAGCTGATGGAAACTGTGCTAAACCAAATCTGGCCTTAGCGTGTCTCGTGTATGCAGTCATTTTCTTTATTTTTGCTGATTAGCCTATCTGCGGGTGTGTCGGTCTCCAAAGATTTGTCCCCGCTCCCTTTTAGAAAAAAAAAAAAAAAAAAAAAAAAAAAAAAACATAACCGAGCGAGAAAAAAAAACAAAAAAAAAACGCTTTTTTTTTATTGACATGATGGGGGCCCCAAAGAAATAAAAAGCTGCAATCGGCAGCATGTCATTAGATGACAAACAAAACCACACTGCGTCAAAGCGGACACTGGACATGGGTCAACTTCTTTCCAGGACTGTCTCTGTCAATATTTGTTGCATAAGCTCACGGGTGAATGTTCGAGATGGGCGGGTTTCTGCCGCTCAGAGTTGGCCACCAGATCGAAACAACGAAAACAACGGCCGCTCTGGTACAGTTCCGACCCCGTCGTCTGGCTCAAGAAAAACTGCGAGTTGCTCGAGAAGAATTCGAGCAGATGCTCGAACTTGGGATAATCCGCCCCTCCTCAAGCATCTCGGCGTCCCTTCCACGCACGATTAACAACAACTACAACAATCGGAGATTGAAGGTTTTGTGGGGACTATCGCGCACTGAACAAGAACACAGTGCCAGACCGTTACTCACTCCCCAACATCCAGGATTTTACTGTCAACCTCGAAGGCGCTACTACTTTTTTTCGCCCAAGACAGCCATCACAGCACCGTTTGGCTTGTTTGAGTTCCTCCGCGAGCATTTTGGCCTCAGAAATGCGGCTCAAACATTCCAGCGCTTCATCGACGCTGTCACACGTGGGCTACCCTTCGTTTTCGCCAACGTGGACGACTGGTCGCAAGCTCGACACCAGAGGAGCACACCAACCACCTCCGGCTCCTTTTCGAAAGACTTGCAGACCACGGCATCCTCATTAACGTCGCCAAGAGTAAGTTTGGAAAAAGGGAGCTCAACTTCCTTCGACACCGACTGAACCGCGACGGCATCGGGTCTTTGCAGTCAGAAGTGCAGGTGATCAGAGACTTTCCAAGGCCCACCTCGATCGCAAAGCCCCATAAAATAAAAATTAATTAATAATATTTTTATTTTACATCAAAGCGATAAAAAAGTTTGAAGAAAAAAGTAAAAAAAAAAAAAAAAACACAGCTTGACGAGCTTTTTCTTACACAAAAAAAATGTTGCAATTGATTGAATGATTGGGCTCGAGGCCGCAGTGAGGAAAAGGGCATACAGAACCGTACATAAGTACAATGAGAACACCTACGAAACGTTTCCGTGACATGCGACAGGCATCAGTAGCCTTCGAGGACGGAAAGACGGTTATTTCCTCTTCGATACTAATTACCCGTCCGCCTCAATTGGCTAATGCTTTCCTGACTCAGGAAGTGTTACCTCAATGCAACCATAACTCCCGCCTCGCTCTCAAACGAACCACCAAACCAACGACACACGAATGCCAAAGCTTTTAAAGGCATTCCATAGATGGCAGCACGTGCATATGAACACTTTGTTTGCGCTTAGCTCCACTAGATGGCGACAGGACCGTAAACTCTCAACTTTGTATGTTGGTTTCAGTGCAATGCATGCCGGTGATGCAGTGAAGACTTTTCCCTCGCATATGTGTGAATCACAAAGCGTGAGATAGGTGTGTCTTACTGGTATCGTGGTCGTTTGAACAACTTTATTACCAGTAAGGAACATGGTTTTCATACCGTTATGCATTTTGGTCCATGTCTTTAACACGATTTTCCGTTAGGATGTAGCCCACAAGTTCCATAACACAACGCAGGCGCACAAGTACACACTCGCCAATAACTGCTCGCAAACGTAAAAAAACAAAAGCAAAACAAAAACAGAGAAAGTTATGTTTCACTGTTCGAACTATCTTGTTCAAATCGATAATTTTTTTATAATTTAGGCCGGCAATACACTGGTTTCACGAAAACAAGAAATAGCTCGTTTTTTTGTTTTTTTTTTCCTTTTGCTTTCTCACTGTTAAGGCGACAGTGAGAATTGTTGAATCCAATTGAGGAACTGGTGAATCGAATAGTGCTGCATCATCCGTATCCTCTCCAGTCCAAGAGTAAGCCACTTCAGATCTCTGTGCATGTCAAAAGCAAGGGACTAAAATCGACATCATATTCGAACATCCCTGTATCAAATTCAAAGGCATTCGGTACTTTTCCTTTTTCAACTTAGGAAGCGGTGAAACCCAAACGTCCGACTTTGCGTATTTCCGCGACGACACACACAACAATGCAAATGGTTTCTTTGAGGCAACGTAGGGAACTGCTGGTAACGACTTCCCGAAGCCTTAATTTAATAAGAATAACTTAATTATCCGCACGCAACATCATGCAGTATATATAATTTATAAAAGACGCCTTACGATGCTGCCTTTCATTTCCATATTATTCACGTGACTTGGTTACAGTGTTTAATTTTTCAAAGGATACCCTCGATGCTGTCTTTTACTTACATTTGTTTATCATCGCGACTTGGCCATAAATTAATTCGCTATGCAAATGATGTAGGCAGGAATAATATTGTCCAAACATCACATCACTATTTTCGACAGAAGTACAAAAATAAAATTCGGAATTACTCTCGCTCCAGTACGCTGTTCTCTCCAATCTCCACCTATTTATTTGTGAGGATTTATTACTCTCCCTATTTCTTTTTCTAAAATCTGTTTGGTCGCAAAAACTAAACTGGTAGATTACTATTGAAACGGAATGCAACGCTCATATACTCTTTAGTATATACACAAAGTTTCGCGATTTTTAGAGCTCTAGTAATTGCAATAATCAATTTACGAATTTCGATCATTTTCCTTTGGCGACCAGGCAACACTGCCTAGGTTAGTCACACCACCCACACCACCTGGTGATAGTTACAAAATTGCAGAGGGTAAGCAAATTGGCGAAGGAAATAAATCATAATTTTGGTTCTTAACTTCTAAGCTAGATGGCGCAAGCTACCGCCCGATATAAAGGGTACGGCCGTTAGCGTCCATCCATCCAACTATGGTACCCATAAATCACGATATCATGAACGCGCTCACATTCTAGGCGCAACCCATAATCGCCCATAGCTCGCCTCGCCGCGGTATGATCAAAACCTTTCACGGAACTCTGCTACTCTAACGCTATTGTCGCTCTCGCGCCCGGCCCTTTTGGCGTTCCGTTCCATCCTGTGTGCGCCTGTGAGATCGTTCCGGACGACGGCGACCACGGCGAGTCACCATCTCTGGAGCTGGTCGCCAGGGGGTTGCAGTCAAAATGATAAGCTTCCAACATCTCTTGACAATGATCGCTCTCATCGCTGCTGCAATCACTGTCGAAGACTTCGATGAAGCGAGCGATGCCGTTGCGTTGACCATAGCCTCCTCTATACACAAAGCCTGGCGGTTCGACGACGGAGCCGTATATAGAGTGCCCGGGCGCAGATTTGGAGCTCAAGGATCTGATAGCACAGAGCATTTCTCGGGGAACCTGGACATCAGCGCACAAACCCGGCGAGAAAAGAAGCGGTAGCGCGAGGAACGTGAAGAGCACGAGCGGGCATTCCATCGCTCGGGAGAAGTGTGTTTCGGCGTGTCGCCGCAGCGGAGCGCCCGTCACGTGGCTCTCCTCTCATCCGTTGCCTGCCGCTCCACGTTTTCGATTTCGGAGGCCGCTTCTCGGGGCGATCTGCCAGGCTTTGTCAGTATAGAGGAGGCAATGCGGTGACGTGATCATCACGAAACGTATGCTCGGAACGCGGAAGGTAAACGAAGCTGAAGCTCGAGACGCCAAGAGAGCCAAGTCTGTGAGTGCGTGCAATGGGACGCCGCGCGTTGGACCCATAGTGGGCAGTCGACGTCCAACCCAACAACCATGGCGGCCTTTTCGAATGGGGCGCATCCGACGGTCCCGCATATACATCGATTTATTTGTGAAACTATCGAGCCATTTTCAAAACAAGGTATACGATGGGTCCCCTATCATAATAGTTATAACATATCTTTATTTTTGGCATTTCCTCACCCCTTTAACACCTCGTCGCTTTATCTGTGCATACACCAGGCTATGCAAACTCTCGCTCTCCTTAAATCCGTTTCGACCGACTTTAATGAATAAGGCCTCAATCAGAGTCTGCAAGGCTATCTAGCTAGCGGGGGGCGTATTAGGCCTAGCGTCGTTCGACATCGCGCGAGCGTTTCCTCGCACACTTTCGATAGTTCCGTGCATGCTAATGCGAGCTCGCGGTTCGCGCTCTACTGCCGTCTCCTAGCTCGCTCATGATTGGTCGTTCGTCACGTGACCTCTTTCGTGCAATGGGCAACGCAATCGATGCACTGCCGAGCCGAAGTCTACACTCCTCTACTCCCTCTCCGCGTCATATCCCCATCCCTTCCCTTTTTTTTCTTTTCTGTACCCCTATTACTGCTGTTAGGAATGCATACCCATTCTCGGCAGCGGAGGTTGGGGAATGGAAAAATGGGGAATTTGATTTTTCTTCTCTCCTTTCTCCAAAACGAAGCGGAAAAAGGGAAGGGATGGGGATATTAGGGGAGTCGAAATAAATGTCTCCACCTCCGTTTTGGCTGGTGAAAATCGCGGATTTTCGCGTCGTCGGATGTGGGTTTGACTGGATTTGGGGAGGCGGGGGAGAAGGGGTTTTGGGGAGAGAAATAGGGAATCGAGAAGATTGAAACGTGCAGTGGAGTGTTGTCGGGAACTCGTCGCCCCGAAGGAATTGATTCGCCGCATCGATTCTGAAACTAAGGCCAAAAACCCCAAAATTATTTTTTTTGTCTTCTTTCTTAAGTGATTTGTGGCGTAATGCGGTGCGAGTCTTTTGTGGCGTTCGGAGGGCACGTCCGAGGCAAACAAAAATGGCGGAGCCGCAAGGTTGCAAGATGCGCGCGTGACGTCAGCTACGTCACGTGACAACACGAATTGACGTCGTGACGTCACATAATCATGTCGCTTGACGTCACGCGTCGTCGTATAACGTGACATGACGTCAGTTGACACCCTAACTTGACACTGTGACGTCGCGTGATATAACGTTCTTAATACACCATGCTTAAAAATGTGACGTCACTAACATGACACCCTAACTCTGCACTGTGACGTCGCGAGATATAACGCTATTGGTACACCATGCCTGACAATGTGACGTCACTAACCAGGTTGCGTGACGTTATGCCACGTGATGCGACGGCGTCACGAGATATGACGTCGCCTGTCACCATGACTTGGACTGTGACGTACGCGACCCGACAACCACCAAATAAAATGTCAAGCGGCCTGCTTTCAAAACCAAAGTAGAAGGGGGATGTGAAAGGAATCGATTCATCTCCGATTAATTCGTTAACGCATCAACTGCAAATTATTATTTTCACCGGTTATTCGGTTCACAAAGTCGATCCCGTTATGGGGATTTCTACAGGCATCCTCATTGTCGCTGCCGAATTCGACAAGAATTTATTTACTGCTGAGACGATCTGCTCCTCCGGGGTGCCATGTTTTAAAACAGGTGTCTCGAACTTTGGTCTGCGGGCCGAATCCGGCCCGCTAAGGCCTTCCGACCGGTCCGTGGCTGACTGCGGTCCATCCAATAAAGCCCGGCCCGCAGCCCGCTTCGAGCAAGCCCGCTGCAACCGGCGCAAAAGCAAACGGCGCTGCGACGCGCTCTAACCGCGAAAAGCAAGACACCAGAAAGAGCCAGAGACAGCTGCCTTTCGTAACACCGGTCCTTTCGCCATATTATTCATTGGACATTGTCATCACAAACATACTCATTCTTCTTCCCCCGTTTGACATCTGTGTAAGTACGTTTGTTAAAATTCCTTTGCGTTCCCACGTATATATTGTGCTTAGTGCCTTGTGTCCTAACTCTCGCATATTTTGTTCAGCATCAGTCCTACCCTTTCTCGTGTGTTTTCTGCCCTTTGTGAGCGTGTCGAAATTCCTGTGCGCTTTCATCTATGAGTTTTCTGGGTCCCTATTGTTGTGTTCCCTCATACTTAAAAAAACTAGTGAATTTCTAAGGAAAGTATTTGTGTTCATCCCCCTTAGATTCCTTCTCTTTATTAATTTTTGCTCTAACTTTTAATTTTGTATTTAAATGCTTGTCTAGGATTGTTTTTTTTAGATTTTTCCTCATTTATATTTACCGATTTGTTTTCAAGCCCTCGAGACGCGACACATCTCCGATCCGGTCCCTTAGCCAAAAAGTTGAAAGACACAACTTAAAAAAAAAAAAAAAAAAAAAATACGCACACAATTGCAAACTTTTTGTTTAAAGACCGACAACCAGCTCGCGCTTTGCACTTTTTCCCCGCTTCCTCCTCTCCCCCTTCTACCCTGTCCGCCATTGTCTGTTTCCTCCTCCCCCAGGTTGAGGAGGATCTTCTGCCTTGCAGAATCCCTTGTCTGGTCGTCGGCCTTCAAGTATGCATTTAATTATGGAACACTAGGACCATCTATAGTCACTGGAAGAATGGGAACGACGGGGAGCAGCGTCCCGCCTCCAGCGTGAGCTTGCTGCTTTCGATAACGCTTCGGCATGCATCTCGAGCCTCGACCGTGCAGCCAAAGCACGACGGAAGGCATCAAAGCGGCGGAGCATAGAACCCGGACATCCAAGAGAGACAGACGCCTTGCCGTTCTCGCCCTATCAGTGACTATAGCATAAAATAGCGCGTGTTTCAGTTACTTCAGTTAACGCACGTTAACCAACAAAGAAGTTGCGGCATTCGGCAGAAGTGAAGACATTGTTTTGTTTACGCAGCTGGCCGAGTCAAACGCAAGCAGACTGCAGTGGAAATTATACCTCTATGTGCTGGTATTGATTATAATTGTAAGGGACAAGTATAATCCGTTTTCGATCGATGAAAATATTCTCTTTAAAACTTCGCTAGTATCATCTTACTTTTTTTTTTTTGAAAATCGGTATTGCATTGACAGGGTATATTAAATATTATAAACAAACTTCTCTAAATGTTATACTTAATTTGCTTCTTGTGTTCCTGCTGGAGAATATTCCTTCAAATTTGTGGCACTGGCATAAAAAAATGTGTATACATTTCGTTCTGCACTTACCGCGACTTCCGACATCGGGATATAGATGAATTAAAAAAAAAAAAAAAAATCAAACGACTTCATTGGTACGTAGTGTTTCACCATCGCTAAGGCTTGGTAAATTCTAGAAATTGTGTTCCTCGAATGCACGACCTCATATGTATATTTTCATAATACTTCCAATTCGATCAGCCTCTGCATTAGACTGATTCATTGGTTGAACGAGAGTCAGTCTCATTGGTGCACAACCCTGCAAATTAGAAGTTGAATGTTTAAATATGAGATCGCTTTAATCTATTCTTAAGGCACAAAGCGGTTTATATTAACCGTCAAGAAGTGTTCAAGTGAAATCTAAAGCAACAGTTAGGTTCCGGTCATGTTCTCGCTAACACCATGCATGAACATGGCAGTAGTAAAGTCGTAATATGTCCCTGTTCGCGATGTCTAAATCAGAGCGTGAGAGACGAGGCACCAGCTCCGACCACACCAACAAAGGCAATTCGCGTCGCAGTCGCGGTGCACAATCACACCAAATCGGGGCGATCGGGCGACATCTGGCGTCGAGTCCCGACCTATCACCGATCCGTTGCGAATAGGTCTGCGCTGCTCTCACGCTATACTGCCCTAGTGAGCAGCCCTCTCACGCGGGATTACCCTCCCCTTTTGTTCGTATACCATTTAAACTATTCGAACATGATATAGCCAGAGCCGCGCAGCGTTTCGCAGATCGCTTCACTGTAAACGAAAAAAAAAAAAAAAAAGGGCTAGCTGTCAATCTGTGCGGATGGGTATCCACCGTTACCCATGGCGGTGTTGGAATGCTCTAGAATTCTTTGCGTGCAAGCGCAATCTTTCGCCATGTTTTCTCACAATTTGGGTGGTAACATACTCGCCGCCTCGAGACGCCACCGGAATCACGAACCTTTTAGAGCGCCTAGATTTAAGAGGGGGAGAAACTCAAACCATAGAGATGGTTTGCACTTTAATGGCGGACGCCTCTTGATTAGTCGCTAGTGCGCATGCGTTGCGTCGGCACGTGGAGAGAAGGAAAGCGGGCGGAAAGGCAGAGACGTTCGTTTGTTCGTTTGCAGACGAACAACGCGCTTTTGTTCCCTCCTCGCTGCTCGTATTGCAAACGCGGTCTATACACGGGGAGCAAGTCGTCTGCTTCTTGCGGAGGAGTTTCGGTGACGTCAGAATGACGCCGAGCTCTGATTGGCTTTGATTGGAAGGATAGTGGGTAGACCTCAATGCTTGATGCCTCAAAGTCTACCCACTATTTTTTTTTTTTTTTTTCAAGCAGCCAATAAGAGTGGAGTTCTAACATCATCGCAACCCATGTGCAAAAAGCAGACGAACTTGCGCTTCGCATTTGAGCCGTGTGACTCCGATCGAGGAGTTGGAAACACTCTTTATAATTACACTAGAAACATTAGCATCGAAGACATCGTACCACGCCGTTGTTCACACACGCATGCACTCGAGATTTATTGCCCATTTCGAGGGGTGCCGCAACGTGGTGCACATTTCGAGAGGCTTATAAATTGCCGCAACGTGGCACAACCCGTGCACTGAAACAATCCTTTGTTTTATACACCGAGCACTCACAACGCTGTCAAAGATATAGTGGCGCGGGCGCGTGCACCTTTATCTATTCGTCACGTTTTTACCAGAACGCGAGCAAAAGAGAGACTAGATACTTCGTGCTAATGGCTATTGACAGCGTTGTTGGCTATACGTGCACCCTGAGAAAGGGGGGTGTAGTACTTACACCCTTTATCCCATATATACCGTCTAAAAAAAAACTACAATTCGACGTTCAGTCCATTGACGTCCAACCGACGACACCAAACATTCATGAGCACCTTGAGAGTCGAGTGATACAATTTATTAAAATAGCTAATGTAAGCAATTAAAGACTACGGGAAACCATTCAAGGTTTTGTTGGCCCAACTTCAAAACCTCTTTTTTTTTATATACGTAAGTCAGCTGTTTATTAAGTTATTTCACGCAGCTATCGAGTCGCTCGTAAAAGTTAGCATCGTCAGTTCGACGTGCAGTGGACTGAACGTCGAAATGTAGTTTTGGGGTGTTATATATATACGAGACAATCGGTGTACGAACTACATCCCCTATTTCTGAGAGTGTATGAGACAGAATATAGAGGGTCGCCTACACTCAATGCCACCTAGAAGACACAAGGCTTGCGATTCCAACTCCGAATCCACCAAACGACATCACTATTGAATCCACGCAGCGCCCTTGCGCCAACATCGCGGCGAACGCGCCTTCCATCGTTTCACAACAAGGTCCTTCTGGTCTTAGGTGGTATCGCATGACTCCACTCGAGGCAGCACACCCAACTGAGTCTTCGGTGATGAAGATCCGCTGCAAGGTTTCCCAAAGTGCATTGCACACCATCGAAGTTCCTGCTTCCAGCGGACGATTACCTAGAAGAAAAAACAGAAAAGAAAAAGGGCTCGAGCTGTAATCATTGACAAAACAAGAACGACAAAAAAAAAAAAAAAAGTATTTCAGTTGTCCTGAATACAGCACGAGCTTCCAACCTTCGACGACACTTGGGTGTCTTGCGAACTTTATGCTCGAGGCCAAAGCACCACGGAAGGCAACGAGCTTGTTTTGGAGGCTTCAGGTATCATAAAGTGACGCCCTGTCTTTCTTCTTGCTCCCTGTAACTATAGCGACCAGGTGTAAATACGTCCAATAAAGCCTTACTTTTTTTTTTTCCTGCGTTTTTTAATTAGTGCGAACGGAAACAAGCTTCACAATATGACCGCACTCGTGTACGCGCGCGCGTTCGAGGATTGCAATAACGTGGTTCGAGGCCACATGTTCGCGCTTTATAGGCTTAGCTCGTATACTTACGTTCAGAAGAGGGGTCCTTTACCATCGAACTTTAGAGAAATTAAAAAAAAAAAAAAAAGAGAAAGCAACTAAAGACGGTCGATAAATCGGGCATATATAATGCGGCCCGAAACGCAAACACGCACCCGCCAATCCCATTTGCCTTTCATACTTCGGTCTTCCAGTGGCATCCCCAGAGCGGCCCCGCCTCCACCCCAACGGCGAATTCCCCCCGAAAACTCGATTAGCGTCGCGTATGTCTGTCAGCTCCACAAAGCGTCGCTACCGCGTCTCAATATAGACTCCGGCGCATTCTTAGGCACACCGAAAGCATCGTATCAGCATCCAGTCCCCAATCTCTTCAAATAATACCCCCCCCCCTTTTTTTCAAAGAAAAAAAGAAACATATTAAATACGACAAGCAAATCGGCCTAAATCGGAGAACAAGACGATATCTTTGAATGGCAGATTGGCTTCCATGGATAGCGGCTGCTATTGAGCGCAGAGCCCTCCCTTTTCCTATTTGTCAACTCCACATTTGTCTATGTGTATTTGCCTTTCCCTTTGACGAGCGTTAGAACCGCAACCGCGTCGGATTAGGATAATCCTCTCTAACCGCAGCTAACCTTCCGATCCCTCCGTCCTCTTTTGTCCCTAACATTTTCTTTTTTTCCCGAGCATCAAAAGGGCGTAAAGAGAGCGATCAGAGTCCCATTTCGAGCGGGAAGAATCGTTGAATGCAGTGTGCAGCGAGCTAACAACACGACGTTGTACAGGGCCCTGGGTGAGGGAGCGAGGTTTCGGGATAGAGATGTCGCCGTACATACACACGCAGCTCCCGCTTTTTGTTCCCCTTCTTATCCCCAACGGGAAACCACGCGGACAAACGTGTCAGCCAGCACACGAATCAAAGCCACATCCAAAGCCACAGCCCCGCGCCTGACAAATTGTCCGTGGCGATTGGTCACGCAAGGGGTTTCACCAGACGCCAGGAATGACGAGGCACAAAAAGAAAGTCTCACCCCCTCCCCTTTTCCTCTACCCTCCTCCCCTTTCTTTGACTCTCTTCCTTCTTCCCTGGAGCCTTTTTGTCCAGCGAATTTGTTTTTTTTTTAGGGTGGGCGGAACCTCCGGCTTCTTTTCAAGCTTTAACCGCGAGCCTCTTTCCTGCCGAGACAATCCAATCCGCCGGAAGGTCACACGTGCCCCCATTTTTTTTTAATGTCGTCTGCATTGTCGTCGCAAACCACTGCGGAAGACTATAATATTGGCAGACAAGGCAGGAGGCTCTACAAAGTGGCTGTGAGGAGGGGGGAAGAGTAGTAAAGGGAATCCGAAAAATCGGATACTTCGACTTCGTTTATTATCAGAGTGGTTTGAGGAACAAGCTTATTGTATTGTAGTCGCGCGTGAGCTTACGAAGAATCGTTTAGTATTCTACACTTTTACTAGCATCGAAATTAAATCCGCGACAGCTCCCCGACTTCTTTCAAAACAACATGACGCAGGTTCAGAACACTGGAATGAGGTAGCATTTTCCATAGAATATAAATAGCATTCCGTGTTTTCCTAGATTATTTCTCGTGAAATTTCGGAGGGTGTTTCTCGGACTTTCTACCGCGGAAAAAAATAGGGGTCTATCGGAGTTTAATTTTTGTTAGATTCCCAATTCTCCGACATTCAAAAGCAACGACAAAAAAAAAAAAAAAAAAAAAAAAAAAGTCTTCAAACGGTTTTGGTTACTGGGCCATGGACCTTTTGAACAGCTAATTTGTGTTGTTTAATGAAGTGCATTCTCTCTCTCTCTTTCTTATTAGTATAATTCGAGATTTCGAATGATTTCGAGTCGTGAGGAAATGCAAAAAGTTGCATTTCCTCACGACTACTGACCCTGTGATTTTATGAAGTTTACCTGTAAAACAGTTTTTTTTTTTTTTGTCGTTGTGACTTTGATATTTTGAATATTTTTTTAAATAAGGGCGAATTGATAGAACATTTACCGATAAGTGGTTTTCGCTTTTTTTTTTTTTCGAAAACACGAAACTCTAAGTATATATAAGCTTCGAGAAACTACAAGCATACCTACGAATATGCTTACAGCATTAGCCTATGGCTAGGACGCTCGACAATTGCGGACATTGATTTATTTTGATGGACGGATTTTATTTTTGTCTAATAATAAGCTTTTCATCTGTTTATAGAAAATAATAATCGAAAAAAATTAAAATTGAAAACGTTTACAATCATCTGTAATGCGGCATTAGAGCGCAGCTCTTGAGGAGGAGGGGAGGGTACGGACGAGAGGGTATACCCCTCCCCTCCTTCCCTCCTCGTGCTCTCCCATTTAGCGGGAAATGTTTGCTAAATTTCCCGCTAAATTTAGCGAAACTTTCCCCGCTAAATTTAGCTGGGAAATTGACGTCACGTGGCCTCCATACCAATTTAGTTTCCCCTCTAAAGTTAGCGGGGAAACTGTGACGTCCCATAATGCAACGCGCGCGGTTACGCCGACGCCGCTCAACCCGGAAACGGGCAAGAGCTGAGCTTCAAAAAACAGTAACTTGCTAGCACAATTCCAACGCCTATCATCTAGGAAAACAGATGCTGAGTTACTTGGTTGAGGCGAGAAACACGAACATAGTGAACCAAGCCCCGCGATGACGTCACGTCGCCGCGGTGGCGCTGCTGTCGGTACGGCGCATGCGTGGATGCTTCCTCTCACGCGAATCTGGTTTTTGCGCTAGCGCATTGCTCACATCTGGGTGTAGTTAAACGCGGGCTTATGTGCTAAATTTAAAATTAAATATATAGACCGCTAGACTTACTTATTTGAATATCAAGATCGCCTAGGAGAAGCTTAAACTAGGGTGCGCGGATACACACAAAATATGTCATTACAACACGATGCAAAACAAAACAAAAAAAAACATAGATCAAAAACAATGATTTTCAAAGTTTGAACCTTACAATAAAAAAAACAAAACAGGTTGGAGTATACATTTGCATTTTTTCGAAGAATAGTTTAAATCGCATAATTTCCTACGAAGGCGGAACAAAATTTACTGACGTGACATGGCATGGTCTCACGCGAGAGCTGCGAGGCCAAAAGGCGAATACAGCTGCGACAATGCTATTTCAACTATGTCACTGGGCGGCGCATTCTGTCTGGTTAAAGTCAGCGCTGCCATTTGTGTCTTTCGTCTGCTTGTTCTTCTGTTTTCTTTTTTTTTCTTTTTTTTCGCGGTGTGTGTTTTTTTTTTTTTTATTATAATACCCGGATTGGGCCTAACTTCAAACTCTATTAAAGTCTCCACTTCGGTTACAATCACAATTTGACCCGCGGTTATCACAATCCGGCCATTATCCGGAAAAAAAAAAAGTCAGCTAAATAGGCACGGGCGCGAAAGGCACAAATAAAGTAGGGTCGCTCGTGTGTAGTCCAAACGACGGGGCCCTTTTGCGGCTACCCGCGTGAATGGGTCGGGCAAAAACGACGCGGTCGGATTAGCGGAACCTTTTCCGCGGCGAGGTGCGAGCGACTCGTGGGCACGCGAAAGTCAGCAGATGCTGTCGCTTTGAAAGGAGAGCGACAAAGTCTGGGACGTTTACAGAATCGTCACAATCTACGACAAGTCGCAACTTCCACTACTTCTTTTTTTTTTTTTTATCACTGAATTCGCTTCTGCCATTCCTTCGAAACCGATGCCTATATCATTAGAGATCCCGGAGACAAAAGAACATTTTCTTTCGATTGTTTAGGAGAGTAAAATCAAACGGTCGTGGATGTAAACTATCGCGCGTAATATTGTCGGTTAGGCGCCACTATCGGGTATAGCCGTACCAATAGTTCAGAAACGTTGACTCGCCATTGAGCTTTCACTTAAAAGCGTTAAAAATAAATTGAATATTGCCGCGCGCGCAGCTGGCCAAGCATGCAGCGCGCGCGTGGCCTAACGGTTATCGCGCTTGCTTCCCACGCTGAAAGCCAGGGTTCGATTCCTGGCCGCGGAGGCGCATTTTTGTTGACACTGTAATGTAAGGTTCTGGTGAATTCGAGAACCGTCTTGCTGATTCGAGGTTAGAATGTTCCACGCGCCGGACCTTCTACGCCGAACGATCCAGAAACCCACGAGGGTACATGGGATTCCGCAAGGCGAGCGGAGTCAGTCTCGCCCCAGCGTTCGACTCTGCTGCCACGCCGACTTCGACGCCCGCGACGCTCTATTATTATCTTTTGTACTCTTTTATTTTTGGCACAAGTTCGCCACATTAAACGTTTATTTCTTCCTGTTTATTTGTTATTTTTGGTCACCACCCGTGACAATATAGTATATCGTCAATCAGAACCAACTGCCTTTTTCAGTACGTATCTCCGGAAAGATCATCCATACAGTTTTCGACAAAAAATACGCACAAACTATGGCATGCAAAAATTAGATTATCAAATACCCGTACTTCTAGATGACCACTTATCTCATGACCGTTATTTAGGGAGCTATGTTTACACAAGCTTTAAAGGAAAACATAAATGTTTATTTATTGCCCTTTAAAAGCAACAAGTGTTTTTTTTTTTCAGCTATTCTTTGCAGGTTTAAAGATTCTTTCTTTTTTTTTTCAGATGTCTGATTGATTGTGTTATGTTGTTGTGTGTGGCCCCTTTGTTTGCCGTGTTAGTGCAGCCATAAAAATTGATGTGCGTCATTGCTTTTTGTCCAACATGGGGAACAATCTGGTTTTAGTTCTCCTTGGTTTTTGTTTTTGTATACAGTGTTTTTTTACTGTTTATAGAATTTTATGTTTGATATCTGTCATGATCAAGTCGTTTTCGTCCTCTGTGAGACTGGCCGTGGAAAGGGGGGGGGGGGGGTGTGGCTGTCGCCTTGTTAAGCATGCCGATGCCTTTTGTGGTGCCCCCTCCACCCCTTCTTGGCCCCCAGACAATTGTTATTCCACACGGTTGTCTGAATAAACTTTGATTTGACTTGAACTCCAAACAGTCAAAGAAATGAATTGGGCTAACGCTTGGTTTGTGATACCCATTTAATAGATATTAAAAACATATTTATTTATTTACGCTCACGGCCAAAGGTATTACAAAGGGCAGCGTTTTCTTTTTTTTTTTTCCTTTTTTTTATACATAAAAGAAGCACATAACGGCATGGAGAACTAAAATAGCAGCTGATTGAAGTAATACAAACTAATAAAGGTTAGTCCCGGGATTCCCACAACTGCCAGTGTCAATAATTTTGGCATGGGAAAGTGATTCCAGTCCAAAAAGGTGTTGGGAATAAAACAATGATAATATGCTTTTGTCCTGAAGGATGGGATGCGAACTTTCTATCTATGATTGTTCCGCACTGAGAGGTAATGGGGTTGTGTTAGTAACTTTCTCTTGAGAGAAGAGAAGAGTTGTATGTTTTATTTTATAAAGCAAACATACGCGGGATACTTTTCTACGAAGGGAAAGAATGGGTAACGATAAGCTGGTTTTCTTTGCGGTTACGCTGGCAGTACCATGGCAACTATAAAATAATAATGCGGGATGTACGATTCTGAACAGATTTTATTTCTGAAATGAGTGAGTCAAGCTGCACGTCCCAGATAGATGCAGCATATTCCAGCTTACTACAAACGAGGTTTCCGAACGCAAGTTCCCACGATATCTGTGCTTCGAATGCCACATGGCAATAAGTTCAAGGAGAAAACTTGGCACGCGGCATTCGAACCACGGATATTGCGTTGACTCGTGTTTGCAGACTGTCGTTTGTATGATGTACGATATATTCTACATGCGTTTGCCAGGACAAATCGCTAGTTACATCTACACCCACATACTTGTCAAAAGACACAAATTCAAGAGGAATGTTATCAATGGAGCAAACAGGACGTGACGTGTTAAAACAACATACACGCATGTATTTATATTTAGCGGTATTTAATTTCCCACACCACGTGTAACACCATTCAAAGGTAGAGCTAACACCAGACTGGAAAAGAGTTAACATCAGACTGGAGGATTTTTGTAATGTGCTCTCTCCCCTCCCCTATTTTCTGCCTATTTCATTTTCACGACACTTGATCTCCGGGAAATACGCATAGATATAGAGCAAAAAAAAAACAATAATTATAATATAAACGCAACCCAATTATTACTACTGAATAAACCATGCTCCTGCTCCACACAAAAAATATACGTATGATAAATGCATCTAATTATTCGGAAGTCATAAAACAAAATAGGTACGCAGATGCGCACACGGTCATCATGTTTCTTATGATGGCAATCGGGACGCACCATAAAGCTAACAAAGTGAAAAAAATCACCCCTCACTTGGCCGACCCCCAATGACGTCACTTCTAGAGGTCCTCACAACCTGGCGCCCAACGTGGCGTCATCTGCACTTGCCCCCCGCAACATCATCTCCACCCCGCGCCCCCTCTGGCGACTCCTTTTAGAAACAAAAAGCAAAATCAAAACAACCACCACCAAAGAACAAAGAGCAGGGTGCTCTTTTCCCTTTCCTAATCCCGGAGGCCGAAATCTCACAAAGTCATAAAGATGGCGGCGATTCCAGCGCAGAGAAGCTGTAAGCAAGCGGATCGTGAAATGGTGCGCCAGCCCGTGTCTTTCCATACATATAGAGCGGCTCGTAATAATAAATCCGGCGATTAGGACGCCCCGCCACCGCAAGATGTCGCCACTCAACTTCCCCCTTCCCCTTTCTCCCCCTCCAGCGGTGTCACGTGTTAGCCGCGCATGCAGACGACGGTGGCACGTGCCGCGGCGGAGTCCTTAGTCAGCCGAGCAAAAAGCAGCAAGCAAGCAGCAGCAGCCCCTTGCAACGTGTGCCGCCGGACCCAGCCAACATGGCGTCGCGCTCGAGGGGGGTGCTGCGTCTGACATCCCGTTGCTTCTCTCCCCCTCTCCCCATTTCCCCCCTCTCCCGTGACGAATCGCGTCTGCTAATTGGCGGAATAAATGGGACGCTCATGGCGGCTGCCGCAAACCCAAGCGAGCGCGACGGGCGCCACGCGTGAGAGCTGCTGCTGTTGACGATGATGATGATCGTGTTGACGTCCACGACGATGACGGCGATGATGATGATGGCAATGACGTAAATAATGATGACGATAAGCAACGTGGCTGCGTGCGGAATCACGAAGATTGTCGGCGGAATGCAAAATCGATTTAAACAATTAGCGACCTAACTACATCCCGCCTGCTTTCGAAGCTGTAAATTTCGAAAGAAAATCACTCATTTACGGTGTGGTTTCTTCGAGCTGCTTCTGAGCACGGAACTCAGAATAGCATCCGAGCTTTGCTGGAATGCAACAGCGTGTTCGCAAGCTAGACTTCGTGAAACGCTTGCCGGTTACGAGACTGCGACTGCGTCACGATAAGAACGAACAACAAAGCAAGAAGCCTGAACACACAACACCATGTCTTAAAAGGGTGACGGCAACAATTTTTGTACTTTCTGTAAATACAGTTTAGAAATATTCCTTGGCATTCAGAAACTCTGGAGCACCCGTTAGTACATTTTTTTTTCACGTAATGGCGCCTTATTTACCCCTCCCCTCCCCCCCCCCCCCCCCCCCCACACACACACACAAATGAAACGCTAGCCGTCCCAAGTTATATAAGTCATTTCTGAAAATTTCAAAGGAGAAACGGGGCGCCATTCACTTCCATGTATTATGTCGCGACAACGGTTACCAACTAACACTGATTCATACACGCGCAGCCCGTACATACAGTTGTTGTAGGGTCAAGCGAACGCCAACGTTAGTCATGTCTCAGACTCCGGCGATATCTTTATGGTCCCCGATTTGCCTACAAATTTGCCGAACACACCAACAAGCATCGCTGAAATAGTATCCCAAATATTGGGTAAAAATATTTGTTTCTTGCTAAGTTATTGCATTTACAATTTTGGTTCAAACCGTGTCCTTCAAACTGAAAATATCTACTGGCAACAACGATAAAGTAACCCAAGACATGGGTTCACTTTTTGGACTGTAGATATTGGTACCAACTGATTGCAAAGAGTTTTATGGTTGCAAATTAATGATTTGGAAGATTGCTCCAGTACCCGCGCACCATGCACGGAACAGATGTTTCGCATAATCTATTTTTTAGACTGCTTGCTCGACTGGCAAGCCTGCCTTCTACTGACGACACGACACTAAAAAGTCCGGGTATATTTGAATGTTGGTTTTTGCAACATTTTCGTATGCCAGTCTCACAATCGCTGGTATGAATGTTGCAATACCAAATAGCATACCGGAATGGGTAAATGCCGGAGATTCAGGAAATATTTATTAGGCTAGCTCAGAAAATCGCCCGAGTCCCCCTTTAATACGGATCCAGTGAACATGAATATCCCGCTCTAGAGACAGCATTTCCAAGACGAACTACTGGGTAAATGCATACATTTAATCTCGTCATTTTGGACGCTAACATTATGGATGCTTTTTTGTGTGTGTGTGTGTGGGGGGGGGGGGGGGGGGGACGACGTGTTCGTATTAATGATAAATCACTGTATAGTATATATAGATGAGGAAATACTAAGTACATAATCGTAGATAAGCATTTAAATACAAACTTCAAACTTACAGCAAAGAACATTTAAGGTGAATGGATACTTTATACTGAAATTGAATATTAAGTTAATTATGTCATTGCACAATAATTGGGACCCATAAATTTACCAAGCATAAAACAAAACGCAATAAAACTTTGGCAGACACGCACTGGCAGAAGACTAATGAGAATCGTAGAACCAGTGTCGTACCATAGCCTCCTCTATACTGGAAAAGCCTGGCAGATCGCCACGAGGCCGCGGAAGGTGAAATGGTAGAGCGGCAGAAAAGAGGCATGTAACGGGCGCCCCGCTGCGGCGAGACGCCGAAACACACTTGTCCCGAGCGATGGAATGTCCGCTCGTGCTTCTCGCGTTCCTCGGGCTACCGCTTCTTTTCTCGTCGAGTTTGAAAACCATGTTTCGGGAGTCGGGTCCTCGTCGCTGCAAAAGCTATGCACTGACTACAGGTTCCCCGAGAAATGCTTTCTGCTACCAGATCCTCGCGCTCCAAATCTCCGACCAGGCACTCTATGGCTCCGTCGTCGAACTGCCAAGTTTTGTGAGTATATATAGAAAACTATGGTCGTACGCGTCTCTAAAAAAAAAAAAAAAAAAAAAAAAAGGAACGAGAACTCGTTTCTTGTACTTTTTAATTTTCGGAACGCGTTCCCGGTAAAGTTTTATCCATGAGAAGGCACTCGTTCCCGTTAGAGTTTAAAAATGGAATGTATCGTTTCATATAAGTTACATTGGTATTTTGCTATTTTCCATATTTAGTTAAATCGAACAGATTTTTTTTTTTTTATCTATCCCATTGAAGGGGCCATACAGCGATTTTTGTACTGTGCGCAAATACCGCGTAGAACGAACCCCTGGCGTTAATGACATATAAAACACGCGTTCGTTTTTCAGCACATGCAATAGAAGTAGCAGAAAACAATTAAAGAAAAACGTGCAGCGTTCACCCTTTCAATTCGCAACCAGAACAGGCGGAGTTGGCTAAATTAACTGGATCCTGGAAAAGCAAGCTCTCCGTATGGTCGCCATTTTTGTCCGTGAAGTGAGCAATTTCTTCTTGACCCCTCCGTTCTTGGTGAGCCGATCTAAATTCGCTGGTGACGGGTAGCTTTATGGAGACGCCTCTTGTATACCGAGATTCTGCTATCCACACACCGGCGAAACCAAGCGTACATCTTCGTACCATCACCACATGCTGTGTCGGTGCTTGGAGACACTGAAGAATAAGTTTACTGTTTTAAGGTGTTGCAGGAAGAACAATGTAATTGTAAGAGATCCGTGGAGATGGGCATGATTGATAAGTTGATTGCATACGCAGTGCCAAAGACGCCTATATTGGCTATGGCGAGGAACGCTTCCAGTACGATGATGCTCCATGGTGATCTTGACGCGACTGGTTTAGAACGACCCTCTGGAAGCTTCGAAGATTTGAATGGACCGAAATGGCGGTTTCCATGGCAACGTGGAAAGATTAGCCAATCGCCTTGCGAGGTTTTGGTCGTCTGTATATTGGCATCTGTTTGTGTCCGGCTAGCGGGTAACGAAGGCAAGGGCGCTACTTTCCGATCCAGTGACTTAATAATGCCAGAAAGCTCGTTTAAAGTGAAAAAAAACAAAAACAAAAACATTTCAAGCGAATATTGTTGCACGGCCCCTTTAGATGGATATGCTTTCAATCTATCTTATCAAATGGCAACATACGAATTTGAATGACGTGATGGAAGGACACTTGGAGAAGAAAATAAGTAGAGGCAAGGTTTCATTTGTTGATGTATTCACCTTTAAAAATCTCAGCGTTTTACCATATCCATGTTCGTGGTGGGCATTGCAGAAGGCACCAGAGTGTCGAACCGATATTTTTATCGGTTCGGTTCGGGTTCGGGTTCATGGATTTCGGTTCAGTTCCGGTTCAGTTCCGGGGCGCAAAACATAACGGTTCAAACCGGTTCAAACCGGTTCAAACCGGTTCGAACCGGTTTGAACCGGTTTGAACCGCTAAATTGAGAATATATTTTTCTCGTTGTTCTGTCAATAGGCACTATTTAGACCTGATTTTTGCGAGGACCTTATTTTTGAGAATTTCGCGAATCGCCTACAATTCACGAAAAATGGGGCCCGCAAACAATTTCGGTAAAATGCAAACACATTGGAATTTATATTGAGATTCCACCGCGTGGAGAAAATTTCAACCCTCGAATTATTCCAAAACTTCAGCTTTGACGTAAATCGCGAAATATTGAGCCCACGAAAAATAAGTCGTTTACAGTATATAGCCTTTTTCTATCGTTTGTTCAATCCAGTTTTATTTTCAGGTACCAAAATTATAAAATTATGTTATTTATTTCTACACAACAAGAAAAGAAAATCTACATTAACATACAAAACGTCGTGTTTATACGACTCAACGTCCCCTCGTTTGCCAGAGTCACATACCTACGAAGTGAAGTAGGTTGCCTAAATGCCCGTGATTGGTACAACTTTGCATCGCAGTATTAGAGGTTGAATCGTGGTTTTGCCTTTGAACTAAGGAATTAATTACAGTGAATAAAATCATGAAATGGGCACCTCGTCGCCATATATATCATGAAATGTGTTTTACGGAATACGTTTCACAGTATATATATGATGACGAGACGACTGAGTTTAAAGCAATATAATTTTCAAAATGTCACGAAAGTCACAGGACAAGCCCTTCCAGTCTATATTTCATAGAAACACTGAGCGACAATCGCAATGCTTGTTTTTCTAACCAGCATTGTTTGCTCTCAGCACCGTGATGCGGGCGACGAATCATGCGAAAAGGAGTGACTGAAAGGATGTATCTCAAAACGTCCCATTCGCATTCGAACCTTGCACATTTCGTCCCATTCTCATTTGGTCGGCCTTGTTTGAACCTTCTCATAAGATCCAAATTGTATTTTTCGCAACTGGATCCATTCTCATTTCGCCCGTTCGCGCTACGACCGAATGGCACTAGTTCGGCATGCTTTTAACGTCGTTATGCCTTCGCGGTTTTGTTGATGAGCCCTTACCTTGCTTGGGCCCCCAACATACCATCAGATATATGTTATGCGTAGAGGTACGCACTGAGAATCGTACAATGACGCCTGCTTTCCTTCCTCTAAGCGAACAAGAAAAAAAAAGTGATGAACATTTAATTTGGAAACTTTGTTTGAACAGAAATAGCATACATGGTTCTCAACCATTGATGTTTCGCGGACCCCTTGTAGAAAGGCGGAGATGATGAAGGACCCCGTTCGGGGTGTGGGGAATAGAAAGGTATAGGTTATCATGATAATGATTTAATGAATGAATATAACTAATTGCTAGTGTGAAGTAGACTTATCTCATTGACATACACACGAGAGTACCCACCCGAAAATTGGAACGTTTCTTCTCAACGTGAAGAAAGACAACTAATATTGTCGTGCTTGACTGTTGAGACAGGGCTTCGCGGACCCCCAGGATGCCTTCGCAGACCCTCATTTGAGAACCACTTAATTATAGAAGTGGTGGCATTGTCCCAAGTCGAGAGACCTCAAACAACGTGACATTTCGGAATATGATCTGGCTGTGATAAATAGTTGGTCTGTTTTATTGTCAGCTATTAGCTTTTCACGACGACCTCGACGCACTGCTAAAATCCTTAGCAGAGAAAGTATGCCTGTAGCGTGGCACACACACACACACACGCACAAGATGTATCGATGTATTTATTATTATTACCCTAAAAACGATTTTGCTATGAAAAGAGTCAAGTGCGTACGGGTCAAAGCGAGATATTTTTGAGAATGGCTGTTTTGAAAAGGGCCGTGAGAGGGGCAAAGCGAGAACGGGCCCAAATTTGAGAGTTGGAATGCGAAAGACGAAACGGGAAAGGGCCAAATGCGATGGGCCCAAACGAGAAGATCTTTTTGAGAATGGTTGTTTCAAGAAGGGCCAAGTAAGAAGGGCGAAACGAGAACGGACTCAAATGAGGAGGGTTGAAATGTGAAGGACGAAACGGGAAAGGGCCAAATGCGACAGGTCCATGAGAGAAGATCTTTTTGAGAATGGTTGTTTTGAGAAGGGCCAATTGAGAAGGGCGAAACGAGAACGGGCTCAAATGATAACCACCTGACTGAAATTGTTCACTCTAATCTATGAGCACCTTCGTACTGAGATATAATCTGGCCTAAAACAGTGCTTACCCATGAGAACATTTTCTTATATTGGATAAACTGGCATAGCCACGATGTTGAGGTTTGTTCTTGACAAGGTGCCGGTGAATTTAATTTGCAAATAAGCATCACCCTCGCTAATTCATGTTTTTTGTTAAATAGAACAAAGTGGTATTTCATGCTCTACTCGATTGGGAAGCTACTTAATTGGACACTTTCTGACAGTTAGCGTGTGTAATCGTTATAGTTCCACAATTCGTCCCAGTGTATTTTGTTTTGGTCCGACCCACAGACACGTAAAAGTTCTGTTCACCACATAAAAAACGCGATAATAAACTTCTATATATTTTAGAAGTTATATATGCTTGAGGAACACATAGTTATTTAAATTAGCTTCAAAATGAAAAAAAAAAATAATTAAAGCTTTCCCAAATCACCTATAACGTGTCTATAGAGAATAAAAGCGCCGAAAAATAGTGGCAGAACATCTTTCAGATAATATGAAGGTGCATTTACTTATATATCTTTGAGATGAGGATCTTCTATTTATGCTGCCAAATCTTCAGACAGGAATTAAGTATATTTTTATTATCATCGATAAATCTGACTTTATGAAGTTCCCATAACCGCCCGAGACCGACACGGAAGGACGATATTTGAAAATGCGCCAGCTGTTGAGTCTTCGGGAACGTGTTTTTGTTAGCTGTTTTGCAGTGTAAAATACTCAGGGCCGGCCTTTGGGTGGGCGACCTGTGCAGCCGCACAAGGCGCAATTCATAGGGGGGCGCCGAAAGGGCCGCCAGGTCATGCAGGGCTCAAACCTCCGAGGGGATATAATAAAAAACAAAAAAACGACCGCATCGCGAAGGGCACCCCCCCCCCCCCCCCCCCTTTTCCCTACATGTAGAAGAAGTTGGTGTCGCTCGCCGTTTGGCATTTCGGCCGCAAAACCAACGACTACGTTTTTGTTATAACTTACATCCATCAACTCTCAGCCACCTGCGGATGTTTCACTATAGAGAACCTCTCCTCCGTGAGATTCAAAGCGCCATGGAATGAATCATGAACGACTAGGCAAGCGATCACCTTCGCACAGCTCTCGAATTACGAGCGGACTAAAACCTACTCGCAAAAAGTGATGGAGCCAGCATGCCGCACTCTTAGCGCAAGTTACCAAACGGTGGCGCCAAACTCATCGGCGAGCAAATCAGTGTGTCGGAGCGAGTCACGGGCCAAAATACTACTGGAACGGATTTTTGCTCTTAGTTATTACGTGCTTCGGTCAGAGTCCCTGATTGACTGGCAGAGTCCCTGATTGACTGGCCTTTGCCAAGTTATTCTGAGCCGAAGAATGCCTTCGCTTAGGAGGTCTGACCGGGGGTAAAATGAATCCGATTCCTCCCGGAATTCGAGCTGCCCTTTGGGTAACGCTCGATCTGGAGTCTCTAGCAATAAGCTAAACGAATTAATGCCCCCTGGGCATCCGGTGAGTCTCTGTGCCCAGGGGCTTCAAACCGACTGAAAATAATATGTGTAAAGAACTTTTGGATCCGCAGCTCTTTCTTTTTTGTGTGTGTGTGAGCGACCAGCGACTACTCTGGACTCGCAATGCTGACCAGTGTTGCCAACTCAATATTCAGAAACCCGCCGCAAGAATCCTGAAAACCGCTAAAAACAACTAAATTTATAATGTCGCGCAAGAATGGCCGAATCACAGCAGGCAGACCGTTGCGTCCGACATGAAGAACGAACTCTTGCAGTGCAGCTCACGGACCTTAAGTTTCTCGTTTACATTGTTGTATGGTACGACATTTCTTTTTTCAAGTTAATGTTGTAAGCAAGAACATGCAATGCAAAACAAAGGACGTCGTAGCAACCACCCAGCTGATGGTAGCATGCAGCGATTACATCGACAATTATCGCGATGTCGGGTACGAAACTTCAACTGGAAACTGCGAACGGTCTTCCCTAAAACATGGGTGTTGACATTGTGATGAAACCGGCCCCCCAACTGCGGCGGAAAAAGCGTCAATTCTGTAATGAGTGCCAAGACGAGGTTAATGATATCGAGACAAAATTCAAGCGAGAGTTCTTCTACGAGATGATTGACACCGTAAGATTTCGATTGAAGAACGCTTCACGCAGATGGAGCAGCACGTGAGCTTCTGGGGGTTCCTTTACGGCCTCACCCGACTTCCCGATAAAGCATGACTTCTTAAACTTTGGAAAGGCCTTGACCATCCACTGAGAGTCTGAAACACATAGAAAGTGCAGGCATCCACGGTACAGACCTCTGCGAGGAGCTGATCTAACTATGCAGCCTGCTGCACACTGGATGCAGGGCTCGCCAGGACGTCCTCCAGTTCATTCTGGACAACAATCTATGTGACAAATTCCTGTATACGTGGGTGTCACTGAGGATCCTCCTCACTTTGCCAGTGTCAGTGGCCACCGCTGAGAGTAGTTTCTGAAAATTAAAGCTAATTAAGGCATACCTAAGATCAGCCCTGGCAGATGGCAGCATATCGTCACTGTCAATTTTGCCCATTGAAAACAGGATAGCGCCTAGCCTGGATATGACGCAAGACGCAGACCAATTTGCGATGTTGAAGGCTTGGAAGGTTGCCTTCTAGGGTATTTGTAATGGTTAACTTGTGCTTTTGTTTTCTCTGTCCATCAGACGTTAGCTTCCTATGAGAGACCCACAGCTGAAGATTGGTTATTCTAAGAAATAATTGATTCTTGAACCTTTGAACCCGGTGCCGACAAACTCTCAATGCTTGCGAACGTCGTTCGTTTTTAGGATGTGGTTTTCGACTGACAAAGACAATATCGCGACCATTCGCGCTGGGTCACTGTGGTATGTTTGCAAACAACGTGGTGTTGGGTGCGAAAATAGTGTGTGTGTGGGGGGGAAGGGGCGCCACGGCTGCAGTTTGCCCAGGGCGCTTGCTGCTCTAAGGCCGGCCCTGAAAATACTGGGTTGCAGGGTATGCCAAAAAAAACTGTGGTCACATGACATATCGAAAGGCAAATACACGAAATGTGCAGAAATAAGGAGATGACAGGTAATTTTTCTAAATAATTTCTTACACAACGCTTTACTGCAAAAAGAGATGCATAGAAATGCATAAAATGACATTCCTAATTAAACCTAAATTGCGCGCAGGGCAAACGAAGATTCATAGAATCCTAATATAAATCGCTTTTGGGCATCAGCTTACCTCAGCTCGAAACGTCGCAAGATACTGCCTCGGGAGGCTAATGTTATCGTAGGTTTTACGTGCACTTGTTTTGGGACCTTACTTCAGGACTCTGTTCTTTATCAGTCATGTGCTCTAAGACTTCACTAGGCTGCCATATATCATCGCGAGACTGCTATAAATACTACACAACTTTACACCTTGGACGTTTACTGCTAGTGTTGCGAACGTCGCACTTCACCAGAAAGCTGAAGTGTTTAACATGGTTTGCACGTGACGTAATCGCACTAAATGCTGGTGGTTCTTGCGAGTTGTTCTTGCTGAGAAAATCAAATCCGGTGGGGCGAAATGCACGCTGCAAAAGGTTCGCGCTGAGTGCAAGCTATGTATTTGAGAGGCACACGTTTTTCTTGTTGGTGCATCGCCGTTAGGCACGGCGCGAGTATCTGGCGCGACGAAAACGTGCTTTCTGGCAGGAGTGTTTTTACCAATAAAAGTTGTACCAACTACCCATCTGTCACTATCGCTTCCAGGCCACGCTTTCTGGTCTGCGCCGAAAATGCGGGGCAGAGGAACCTTTACGACACAGTATGTTTTAAAACTACCCTCCCTCCCCACTCCTTTTTCTTTTTTAGTTGCTCCTCAAGATACTTTTTCTCCTCAGGGATTGCCTGCTCCGTATTGAGTGGTGTTCATTCGACAATTATATTTGTGTCACTTGCTAACAGTAATACTTCCTTGCTTTTACTTTGCACCAAACTGTGAAGTTTAAACAAAATACAGGGCGGTCGAACCTTGGAGAACTTGAGAACGACACTCCTGTGAGACTTAGTTCGGCTATCCCCCTGAGGCCACTAGGATCTTTCTTTTCAGGTATCCCTCCCGTACACACAAATAGTTCTATGTAACGTCGGACTAATATGTCACATTTAGGCCTTTCAACACTTCTATTCTCGGGACAACTTTCTGAGGCAGTTCAGCAACAACGAAAACATGTTTGGGAGCCTCAATGGTGTGTATACATGTAAAATGGGTTGTACAGCATTGTTTTTCACCTTAAGTTCAGTACATACCGCTAAGATGTAATCCTTGACGTTGATAACTCGCAAAAACATTCATTAGTTTGCCTCTCCGCGAAATGCGAAACCGCGAAAGGAATGCATGTGTCAATTTTTATTCCCAAATATTAAATTTGTAATACTAAAAAAAAAAAAAAAAAAAAAAAAAATACCGTGAACCGTTTTGAACCGGTTACCGTTATATTTTTTTCCGGTTCAGTTCCGGTTCAGTTCCAAGATGGCGGCAAAGATTTCGGTTCGGTTCAGTTCCGGTTCGGCTCAAAATAACGGTTCGGTTCCGGTTTTCGGTTCGGTTCAGTTCCGGTTCGACACCCTGGAAGGCACTCATTGTGGCAGTTGCCACAGGAGACAAGAGGAGGTGCGATGATGCCCCCCCCCCAAGAATGCGCGTCCTCGCCACGTCTACAAAGAGCACGATTTCCCAGATCTTGCACCAATGACTGAACGATAAATCTGTTCAGCACTAACAGATACGCTTATTTCCTGCGTGTTTTATTACCACATCTTCACGTTGGAAGGGATGTGGAGTAGTGGGTATGTCTTTTGGATGGCCAGTTTTGAAAACTACCAGTCCTTCGTGAACGTCGGATTTGCTGTTCCGTTTGAAAAAGGGGGAAAAAAGAAGGTATTTTTTTTAACCGATTAATGTTTGGGATACAGAGGTGGTTTAAATGTCTGGTAACCTGTTCTTTTGTTGTAACTGTAGGTCTCTGTGGAAGTTCGGTGACGGCTGTAGTCGGCCTTGGACTTTTGGGTGTATGAGGGTTCGTGGAAGTAAAGAAAGTAGTGGAGTCTCTTTCTGTGTATTTTCCTTCAACTAAATTTGTTTTTTGTTTTGTTTATAGCGCAGTTTCTGGCACTGAAAACAAGGTCAATATTCACCAGATCGCTTGCACCCAACTTTTGTGAAGTGAGCACCTCACAAAATAAACCCTAGAATAAGTGACAAAAAGGTTATTGAGATGCTGCTTTTCGGAAAGACATTGTTTTTAGACTCTTTAGAGTTTCCCCTCTAGAAAAAAACAAACAAACAAACAAGCAACGCAACCAGCAACCAGCAACATGCAACCTTTATTTGGTTTTGTTTTTGTTCGCGTAAAAATGGTAACGAGTTCCCATTCCACTAAGGCAGAATGGGAGGGCAGCGTTCCTCCGTTTCTCCTAAAAGCGTTCCAGGAACGCCGTTCCGTTCATGGGTAGAACTGATGCTAACAATATGCAACAGTTACAACACAAGGCCCACAGCACAATATACCGAGAATGCAAATGAATTTTCACGTACGCAGTTCGATATAAAACGGGACTACGAATGGTGGTGATGACAATATGTTCAATTGTTAATATGTCGAGAATACCAGCGTGACGATAGGCAGTTTTCTCTCATTCTCTCTGATATCTTGCTTTGCGCGGTTGGTGCGCGTCACTACTCGTACATCATACAAAGCACTGTCTGCAAACACGGGTATTTGAAATATTCGTGGTTCGAATGCCGAGTGCCAAGTATCTCCTTGAACTCATTGCCATGCGGCATTCGAAGCTGGGATCTCGCGGTGGCTCGTGTTCGAATCTGTGTGCAGACTATCTGCACACAGATTAGAGCAGGAGCCACCGCGAGATCCCTGCTTCGAATGCCGCATGGCGATGAGTTCAAGGAGATACTTGGCACTCGGCATTCAAACCACGAATATTGCAATGACCTGTGTGCGCGGGCTGGGCTTCATTGGAACTTGGAAGGATCTCGGCCTCCTGCGGGCCGGTCAGAGGGTCTCCGCGGGCCGGATTTGGCCCACGGGCTGGAATTTGGAGACCCCTGTACTAAAGATTCAGATCTCCCTTTTATGATAGTTTCGAATGCCCCGAACCTTCCAATAGCCTTCCGGCAGCCATTTTAGCAATTCCTGACTCTGTTAATAAAATTCGCCGTTACTAATCTGTTAAATGATGGCTCGTAATTATTTTACAATTCTGAATTTCAATTAATTTTACTTTTATTTGCATCGTACCATATATAACCCACTCTTCTCTGTAATGGCATCGGGCCCCGAGAGACGAACAAAAAAAAACTAAAATGAAATTATATTATATTTGTTTTTGAGCCGTCTCTTATTGGCTGCACTGTTCTTCCGTTCCTATGGATGGAGTTTGGTTTCGCACCATTAAAATGGAAGCTAAGCTAAAACTGCATTGACAGGCCTGTTTGTAAACAAGCGTCGCCATCTGGTGATGAGTTATTGCACCAGAAAGAAAAGGTGGAAGGGAAAGAAGAAAGGCGGAAGTTTGGGAAGGGGGAGAGGTGAGCGGTGGGCAAACAGCTGCTCGAGTTCAGTGAAAGAGTTTGAAGTGACTAATAGCGAACGACAAAAACCGTCTCCAAAAGGGCTTGCCCTTCTCTTGTTTCCTGCCCAAACAAACAAAGTAGGGGAGGCTTGCTCTTGTACGATCAGAAACGGCTCCTAAGTTCCACTCCCAACACATTTTTTCCCCCTTCTTTTTCGCCATAAGCGGACTGTTTGAGCGTCCTGTATCGCCATCGAGGCCCTCATTTATCTCGGCTTGCAGAACTCATTTCGTTCGATAGATGGTGACAAACGCTGACCATGTCCCCCTCGTTTTTCGATGACAGTATACCCACGGAAAGAATACGAAAAAAAAAAAAAAAAAAAAAAACATAGGAAAACAACGCGACATGAGGACGTAGACAAAATGGATTGGAAAACAAAGATTATGAAACGCGATAGTTGACGAGATGCGAAGAGGGGTCAGAAAAAAAAAAGAAATTGTCGTAGGTAAGTTGCGGAGGATATATGGCTTTGGAGTTACCGGAGAGATTTGGCAAATCCGTTTCGTAGCTTTGATAACTGATAGCTTTAGAAACTCAGACGTGGTTACCTCCGAGAGTCTCATCTTCTCTTCGCAGCCAATCAGGTTGCCGTACTAGCTGATGAGAACATCAAAGAACGAATCACGAAGCCAGAGAACATTACGAGTCACGCCCCGAGTCTGCTAAACTGCCATATACTCTAACCGCGCTGGGCGCACGCTCCGAAGCAGTGATTTCCCTACACCTCCCCTATGGAATGTGTACACTCTCTTGTTTTTATGAATGGACCCCCTTAATTCGCAACGACTCCTTTAATCTCAAGCCCCCCCCCCCCCCCCCCCCCTAAAAAAATAGACCCCCTCTCTCCCCCTCCCCCCTAATTTCTATTTATGGGGAAACCCCTGCTCTAACATGCTTGGAAAAGGGTCTGGCGCAAGCTCCTAATAGCAAAGTTTTTTTTTTTTTCTTTTGTGGTTCCGGACGAATGACCTTAGTAATAATAAAATAAAAACAAAACTCTATAGATAGCTTAATAAAGAAGTCAACCTAAATAAAACTCTCAAGTCTCACACTACTCCGATTGAATTAGTGAAAAATTACAATATATTAGTAGGGCTGGGCGTCGAATAAAAGTTTTAACCCGATTAATCGCCACCCATCATCAATTCATCAATTAATTGGTCTCGTTCACTTCTATAAATAATATTTTAAAAAAAGCTCTTTTTCGTCTTTGCTTAATACACGGTGCAATTCATAATCATATAAATTGGATTATGAATTAATTTCGAGGCGTAGTTAAGAACAGCTCGTAGACACTCACAGATTATTACTTCGGCTGCATAAGGCAAAGAGATTCGTTGATATTCTACGGCAAGGGCGGCCTCCTTTGATGGTTCCCAATAATCTCTGCTGCGCTTAACAGAGACTCGAACGACGTTGAAAAGACCGGGACAGGTGTAACTTTCTGCACTTGTCTGGAGTTACAAATATCGCTCATACAGTTTACTTTGTTTTAAAGTTTGACTTACAGTTTGCCCTCAAGACAGGTGTACTTTTCCAAATCTGCGTGGTGAAAGCGTTTAATGTTCACTTTCTTTGGGTTCCTCGAAATTTTACCGAATGACCGGTTAAAAAGAATGTAATCACGATTAAATCATTAATCGAATAATCGGTAGGTAAATCGATTCATTGCCGGAGCCTAAATATTGGGCGATATATTTTCGCAAAATTTGTTGTGGGACCAGCTTGTAAACCATGTCGTTAGCAAATTATGCAGAACTGTTGGCGTATTCATCAGATGTCGAGCTTTTTTCCCTAAAAACGTTGAACCGCAAAAAATATTGTGCCTTATTTAAATTCCAAATATCTTATTGCCATCTTGTCTGGGGCACAACCACACAGTCAAATCTTAACAAAATATTATTACTTCAGAAAAAAGGCTGCCTTTTATTGCTCACGTTAATTTTTTTTTTTTTCCGCAGAAACTTTTTTTTTTTTTTTTAAGATTAAAAATCATAAAAACACACAATTTGTGTAAATATCTTTTAATTTGGTCATTTCGTTTTTCATCGCCAGAATTTAACAACTGTTTTGGAGGAGACATCATGATTAACTAAAAACATAACCGCCTGCCGCTGCTCGGACGAATGGAAAGTTACCCGTTTTCGTACGACCTACAGTTTGGAATCCTTATAATATAACCTACCCTAGCTCATTGTTAAATTCATATAATATGAAAGAAATTGACATTTACACTATAAACCTCAAATAACTCCGCTTATATTTTGTGTAGCGAACCTCTTTTTATTGTGATGTAAACCTTTCAAGCCCTCCAGCTTCATTATGAAATGCGTATGAATACGTCCTTGTGGTGTAAAACTGTAAGTCTAAATGCTTGTTTGTGTAAGCGTTTATATTGTTGTTGTACCCTGCCTTTATTTCGAATCCCCTTCGCCATCTTCCAAGTACACGGAGCCCACACCCCGCCAAGTCAACACTTGTTGACACTTTGTCCGTGGGTTTTGGCATCTGTAACTAACACGGATGCAAAATAAACATGATCGTTATCATGATCAATATGTGCGTACCATAACATGCGCTCGTGGAATACCACACCCATCTTGAAATCGTAACGTGAAGAGTAAAATTTAAAAAAAAATAAATAGAGGTACAATATTTCTTAAAGAAATAATAATCCAGTAAATGCCCCAAGCCGTCATATTATTTAACAATAAAAAAATATTAGTAGACTTCGCGTACATACCAGAAGTCAATACTTCGTTACACACCTCTGAGTGTTGTTCTTTACTTCTCCGACATTCTCCGTCAATACCGCGTTAAGAAACAAAGAAACACGCCCGCGAAACAAACAGGAAGCACGAAGGCTCGCACATAAAAACGTAACTCATTTTTTTTGTCTTCACCCCCCCCCCCCCCCCCCCCACGGCTCATTTGTTCTTTTGTTTCAACGCAGCGGATATAAAAGAGGGGTGCAAAGCAGCAGCACAGGGGAAGGAGGTCATCCATCTTGGTAGAACAATGAAAGCGATAATCAGCGACATGTTCGAGCACGGACGAAAGAAATACACAGACACAAGCAGTCGCCTTTCCTTCCTCAACTACAGCCGCACAACGCTCCTCGGGGTTTATTACGCCTTTTTTTTGTATTTTTCTTTCTTTAATCACGTTTTTTTTTTTGCTTGTTTTTACTGGGCTCCACAAGATCGCGGCCCTAACAAAAAAACTACGTACTATCACAAAAAATAAAAAAAATAAAATCCTGACAAACGAGAGGAGATACGCATGGAATCAAGAAAAGCGAACCAAAGCAGAAGTCCATCCATTGATTCAAATCATTTTTCTGCATCGATTCCTTTTTTTTACTCCTTTCTTTCGTTCCTTCTGACAAATTCAGCATTAATTCTATTATGCTCGAAACCGACGTCGGCTAAAAAAAAAAAAAAAAAAAAAAAAAAAAAGTGAAGAAGAAAAATTAATTTGAGGACGAGAGAAGAAAAGAGGGCGAGGGAACTATAAAGAGTGAAAGAGAGAGGGAGAGAGGGGGTATGTTAACGAAATACTCGCTTATAGCCCCCTCGTCCATATTCGAACACGCATGCATACCAGAACACAGGTTTAAAGATAAAACACAATCGGCAATAAATTTGCGACACACGAGAGAAAAACCAAAGATTTAAATGAGCACTAATGTTCTGCTAATGTATCTCCCCTACTTTATCCTTCATAGTGCAGCCACTCCCCTTATTTCGTGTTTTTTTTTCTGTATAGCTCTTGTCTTATTTGTCCAAAGGGGCTAATGTTCTCCGGTGGCGCCCTCTTGTGTTTTAGAGAGCACTCTTTTGAAACACTAATGACTGGTAACATGTTCTTGTGGCTTCCCCCCCCCCCCCCCCCCCCCCCCCCACCCTGTCATTTTTTGTTCTTAAGTAGCAAAAAAAATTCAGCTACATTTTTTTTTACTGTTCTGGTTATAGCGCGGCACACGAGACTTCTATATTCATTCACTATACACCGACTCAATAACTCTCTGACACCACGAAACTGCGGTAGCGCTGCTGTCGGTAATGCGCATGCGCAGAAGCTTTGCCTCACGCGAATCTGATTCTCGCGCAGTGAAACGCCGGCTTGTTTGTAAGCAGTGTGTTGATGCATAAGGTCAATCATTCGCTCTATCTGACAGCCAAATGCGACATGTGACTGCATATACACCCGATTATCACCAGGTAAAGAAGAAATGCTGAGTCACTGGGTTGTGGACGCCATGGGCGCACCAACCGGGGGGGGGGGGGGCAAGGACGCTTGCCCCCCCCCCCCAGTTCTCAGAGTGGGGGGCAAGGCATGTGTCTTGCCCCCCCCCCCCCCCCCCCCCCTGAAACAGCCGGCACTGGGCAGGGCAGACATGGCCGGCGGCGCCCAAGGGATACCAAGGGCACCGTCCCCCTGCCCTGGGGGGGGGGGGAGGGGGGGGTCTGGTTTTGCCCCCCCCCCCCCTTCTCAAGAACAAGTTGGTACGCCACCTGGTGGACGCATAAGCAATTCCGTATATTCCGCAAAAAAGAAACGAAAAAGGAGCTGCGGCGTATGCTCAGGGCTTGTTTCATAGCCCAGTAAACAAGGGCGGGGTGGGGGCGAGGGGAGGAGGGGGGGTTGCGTAAAAGTTGAAAGCACATTCGGGTCGTTCGATAACGCATGCGGGCAATGTGTGTCGTCAACTCGGTGCATTGCATCATCATAGCGATCGTTATAATGCCCGGAAATAACCTCAAAACTAAACTGGGAGATAATGCCTTTTGATATATAGGGTGTCTGGAATGCGGAGGCTCGATTTAAAATGAGCCGTACAAATCGGCGCCTGCACGTAGCAATATGAACCTTTCGTCGAAGATGTAATTCAGAGGTGGCTTTTACCATGTAAAATCATAAAACGTAGCTCCCTTTCTGCAAAAAATAGGGCCAAGAAACTTGTCAGAATCAACGGCGAACAGCGACGCAGATGACCGAGTCGAGTGGTGGGCCGCGTTTGGCGCACGTATGGATAGATGGCGTCGCAAGCAACGTCGAAAGGTGTGGCCGGCCAACCATGGAGATAGGAAGCATCTGAAGGTGACATGACGCCTGCAGAGATGAAGGTGGGAGAGACTTCCGGTTTGGAGGAATACACCCCAACTCCGACCAAAAACGAAAAAAGCCGCTATTAAACGAAAGGGCCAGCTGATTTGGTGCCAGCGGCTATTTTGGTCACCCTCGAGGGCATTCCCACCGACTGCGACCTCTACTTTCGGCTGCACTTAGGATTTTCTGGTTCGGCTGGTTTGAGTCGCAATGTCGCCTCCTCATTCTACCTCCATGCAACCAGCGAAAGAAACCACACGACACGCAGACGAGATCCGTCGACAGCAAGAGCGCCGCCGTTATGCAACCGCTTGTATTTTATTTTGGCTACTTCAATATTTGCTTTCATTGTCCGCATTTATTTTTAAACAAACGGTACATTGAAAAAAAAAATGTTCATTTTTATAGATCAAGTCGTCGCGGGCAGTCTCGATATTTCTTAAAAGCAAGCCGGAACCTCTGACCGGAACAAGGAGATAGCGCCATCAACACGTGCATCAAACGCGTCCCGCCACTCGAGTCTCGACTAGGTCGTTTCTGTTTCCGTCCGCCGTTGAACCTGGCAAGTTTTATGGCCCCATGTTTTACAGCGAGGGAGCTACGCCCTGTAATTTTACGAGGTAAAATCCACCTGTGAAATACACCATTGACGAAAAGTTTAGATCGCTACGCAAAATCAACGCCACAGTTTGCTTAAGCCGTCGAATCACATATTTGTTTTTCTTATGTCCACGCATGCTCTATTGATTCCTTGGAATGTGAACAAACAAACTACAAAAATAACAACATTGTTATTCGACGTTTATTTACTATTTTTCCCCAAAAAGTCATTAGAACTGCAGAAAAAAAGAAAAAAAAAGAGCTCGAGATTTGACTTTTGGAAATCGTATTTTCCCCTTCATCTAACCCACCTCGCACCCATTCACGTTTCCCCGTTGCTAGTATTCCGCTATGCGAGGACCGTTATCGACGTCGAGAAGCAACAAAAACACCTAACAAGCAGCACAAAGCTAGCAACCCACTCACTTCATTCCACGCGTCTCCCAAAATGCCTCCCTCCCCAACAACCACGACGCCAGCACAAGGACTGCATCTCCGACGCACCATCCACGAAAACACCGACGACCTCATCCATAGTAACGAAGAGGCATATGAAGGCGACAACGGCTGCATGCATCGCTCCCCAAAAAACCGATATCCCGCGAGAACTCGCGAGAACGAGACGGCACTTGGCGGAAGAAGACACTTTCCCCGCGGCTCCAAACACTGCGCATTCACCCTAAAATAGACCGTAGCGGACGCTACGGGGAACCCCAGCCAATCAGACGTTGAGAGCGTGGCACGTGACCTTTCGTTCGGGTGCGGCGGTGACGTGGGGAGCGAAAAACCACGCGACACGCTCGCAGCACCGGATTGGTTGGAAAAGCTCGAAGCATCGAGTGCGGTCCACCTCAGGGTGAATGGAGGTACGGCACCGTCGCTCCTTAGCGTTATTCACCGTTCATCTCTAAGGTGGCAGTGCGGAGGAAGTTACACGTTCGCCGGGCCAATCAGGAGGCTCCCTTTCATCGCGTGACCTCACTCTCTGCGCGTGGATGTGGACGGGAGCGTGATCACGCGGCGAAAGAAAGACGCCATGATTGGTTCAGATTAGGGATGTCGCGAACCTGCCGAAGGTCGAGTTCGACCAGGTTCGACTTTTTCGAACTTCGAACGCGAAGTTTCGAGGAAAGTTCGATCGTTGTGCGCAAGCGCGAACGTGAAAAACTCTCCCTCCGCCACCTGGCAGAGGAAAATTCTGCAATATTCGTTGACTCTACACATCGTTTCACTGTTTTACAATACATAGCTCGCAAGTGACGTCATTCGCGGCCATGTCAGTATTTTATGCGCCTTGAGCGTTCGGTTCGCCGTGTCAGTTTCGCACCACAGAAGCTGTAGTTCGATGAAACCAGTAAGTAGAAATAACCGTCAATACCCGCGTTGGCGACCCTTGCAAGCTACGTATAACAAACTAATAAGACAATTCAAATCTTCGCTTTAATAGCGTGTAAAAATTAGTAATCAGTTTGTAAAACATACAACAACCCACTTTAAAAAAATTTTTGTTCCCCTCCCCCCCCAAAAAAAAATAAAAAAAAAATTAAAAACTTCGTGTAGAAATGGGGCGACATTGCCCATAATTCGAACTTCGTCGAACCTTGCCGTAAGTTTAAGGTTCGCCGAAACCAGTCGAATCTCGATGTTTGACGAAAGTTCGCGAAATCTCGACGCTCCGTTTACCCCTACGCTGACAGACAGTCCGGTGGAAGTTACGCGCTCGCCGGACCAATCAGCTGTCGCCCTTTCATCACGTGACCCCTAGCTCCATGATGCGTGCAGCGTGGATATATGGGCGGGAGGAATCTGATCACCATGGGGAAAGACGTGTGAGTGGTTCTAGCGAGTAAGCTTCCCCCACACTGTCAGGTTAGGGTTGAGCGGAGTATACAAAAGAAACCAGAAGCGTCGCCAAAGGAGGACGAAGCAGCAAAAAGAACGCCTAAGACGCGAGAGCTTTTGTATACAGCCGCGTGCCAAGTGCCGTGCAGCAGCGGGCTGCTGCTGATAATGATGGGACGAGGGGTGGGCCCAGAGGAGAAGACCCCGGGTTTTGTTCTTGGGGCCGCGATGACCTCGTGGGGCCAGCTGGCGCGGTGGTTGCCATGGCGATGATGGCGTATGGAAATGAGGCCCCCTTCCGCCTCATCGTGCCCCATTCATCGGAGCCGGCAGCAGCGGAGCCGGCGCGGTTCTCGCCTGCCACGACTCCGCGTCGCCGGTCGCGGGTGGGGGGTTCCAGCGCCGGGACTTGGGCTCGGGGACGAGAGCTCGCGCAGTTTCTCGTTCGCGTTCTCTGCTGTTGAATTCCATTCTAAAGGCCGGTTCGCACACGGCGTTTCGCTTGCGTTGAGTTATGTTTCGAACGCTCATGTGTGCTTATGTGGGGAGTCCCTGGGATACGTGCTTCGTATTAAGCGTGAAAATATGTTGAAAAAGTAGCCTTGAACGTGACTTTTGAGGTGCGGATGTTCCGGTGACTGATAATGTAAAAGTTGGTTCACACATCCCCGTTTTCTCACGTCACGTTACATGGCGACAGGCGCTTACGTCCACCTACGACGAGGGTCACTGGATCATCTGTATTTCGTACGAAGCATGGCAACCAGTTTAAGGAGCAACTTTGCTCGCGACATTTGAAGCACAGATGTCCCGGTGATGTGTAACGTAACGTAAGAAAACGTAACCAGATGCGCCTGCGTGAATAGGGAGTTTTCGTAGATCGTTTCCGCTGTCCCGCAACGGCTCTCCGCAACCAGTTACGCTAGCCGGAACTCCACAGTCAAGGCCATCGGCGCGCCGGCGCAGTGGCGGCTGCTTCGTTGCGGAGGGCTTAGCGGAGGGGGAAACGCGGTCTACGAAAACTCGCTAATGAACCCTGAAACACCCATTCGCACCGGCGAGTTTGCTTACGCTTTTATGGCAATGGACCATCCGTGCCTCCAGTGTCGCGTGCCAAGCAACGCCTTCAACGGGTTTCCCCGTTTCGGATGAAGCACGGATGTTCCGGTAACTCCCGACGTAAGCGAAGTTAAGCTGCCCGATCACAACGTAACGTAAGCAGACGGCGCCGTGTGAGGAGAAAACATAAGCAAACGCTTCCCTTCCGTTACGTATAACTGTATAAGTCACCGATACACTCGGGTTTCGAATTAGCGTTCCTGGCTATCTCCTTGAACCGGCAGCCAAGCTGTCCTGGTGGCTTGTAGTACGTAAGCTCTCGTAACGTAACGTAAGAAAACGTAACATAAGAAGTCATGCAATAACTACCTTTGAAATATGCCCTCGCTTTTCAGTACCGTGACGTCAATGGCAGGCAGACTTGCAGGTCGAGCGAGCAGTCTAAAAATAGACTATGGCGAGCATTTGTTTCGTGCTGCTGCGCGGGTGCCGGAGCGAGCTTTCCGGAGTGTTCGTATGACACCGTATGAAATAGTCTGTAATCCGTTGGGAACAAATTCCATAGTCCAAAGAGTGAACCCCTGCCTTCCCATGACGCCACTCTTTCATTGTTGCCAGTTGAGATTTTCAGTTCAACAAATACGACGATGAACAACATTTTATATTCAATAACTTCACGAAAAAATATTTTTTTTCATTGTTGCCAGTTGAGACTTTCTGTTCAACAAACACGACGATGAACAACATTTTATATTCCATAACTTCGCGAAAAAATATTTTGGCCTAATATTTAGGTTACTATTTCATCAATTTTCGTTGATGTGTTTTGCAAATTTTCAGGCAGATCAGGGACCCACCAAGAAACGCAGTACCACTTTAATTAAGGGGTACAAAGTGCTGTCCAATAGGTGTCGGTCATCGCGATGCGCAGTTTTAGCAAAACAAAACAAGCGCACGCGTTACAAGGTGCGAGCCCATCACCGGACACCATGTTTGTATTCGCGACTCCAGCGAACTACAGGGGGCGCGCTGGTCAGGCAAAATGGCGGAAGAAAGGAGGTCGTTTTCGTTGTTCAGCACGCGGACCACCTTAAATTTCTTGCACTGCAGCGTAAAATCGGTGTAACATATGAAATAACAGCGATTTCTCAACGGTAGAAACCTTCTTCTAGTCAATGCGTAGGAACGACACGGCGGAACCATAAAAATAATTACTGGAAACGATCTTTGTTTCGATGCTGCCTACGAGAACCAGGCAGCGATAGCAGACGACAAAGTCGAAACGACCTCCTCTCTTGAGCTTCTCGGCGTTGCCGCTACGCGGCGTCGATTTCGCTGGAGTCGCCAATAGCCGGGCTCAATACATCATACAAAAGATAGTCTGCCAACAGATTCAAACACAAGTCACCGCGAGATCCGTGCTTCGAATGCCGGATGGCAATGAGTTCAAGGGGAATGCTTGGCACGCTGAATTCCAATCCACACGGCATTCGAAACTGTCGTTTGTATGAGCAGTGTGACCACGTCTTAACACTCCGATTCGTATATTATTCAAACCTTGTACTTTTGTGATCAAGAACAAATAAACAAACAAAGAAACAAATAAATAAAAATATTTTCCCTGGTTTTCGCTAACACGCAACCCACACGCGAATCGCACAAACGCGTTCCCCGTAAAAAGAAAAAAAAAAAAAGGAAGCCTAGATTTCCTATGGCAGGAGCAGGAATAGAGATGCCGCATCGGCCGCTGATAGAGTCCGAGCGGGAACCTTACGACGCCACAAATGTCATCGCGCACAAGCCGTCGCCTCCCAAAACGACCGTGTCAAGCCCCCTCGTAAACAGCTCCTCCGCGCCGCTCAGGCAGCAGCCAAAAGAACACCGCGCACGGACACAGCAGCAGCAGCAGCACCGTTTCCCAGGGAACTCAAAACTCTCACCCGATTGTCACAGAAGCACCCAAGGCAGGCTCATCCCATTGTCCCGCACCGTCCCACAAGAGACAGGGGAAATTTAAAACGGCGACCTCCCTCCTCCCCCTCCCCCCGTCAATAGCTTGCCCTTTCGTTTTGTATTTTTATTTTTTTAATGAGGTTCCCTCTTGTACTTTAGCGCCCCCGCTTGCTTTCCCCAGACCTTATCACCCCCCTTCTCCCCCCCCCCCCCCCCCCATGAACCCATCAACCTCCCATCCCCCTCACACCCACCGACCCATCACCCCTACCCTTCTCGTCCCAGATCCATTGAACTGCTAATGTTATGTCTTCCGATTGTGTTTCCCCTGTGTTACGTAAATAAGAGAGCCTTCGGTCAGAGTAGCGCCCGAACCTGAAATTGACTCTGTTGCCGAACAACTGGATATCGCCGCAAAGAAAAGCGACCCGCAGCGGGATACCATCCTCTCCCTCCCCAAAACTGGAAACAAAAAAAGGGGGAGAAAAGGAAGAGGGGCGGGTGGGGGGAGTGACACTACGGCGCATGCGTAGAAGGCCGACCGACCGACTATCACGAGCCCATTAATGCAGATCGTTTCGCGCGACGGCGTCTGCTCTTTGACCGACCGTTTCGCGCATTGAAAACAAACAAAGGAGGGTTTGCTCGTGGAGGGAAGAAAAAAAAATGGCCATAATATAACGCTCGATGCATCGACCATTATATTGATACGGCGACGGAACGTCCAACTTGCTGCTGCGTTTCCCGAAATGGGGACCAAATATTAAAAAAAGAAAATGGCGCCGACTTTGTGCGTGTGTTTGGGGAAGAGGAAAAGTCAGAACAATGGCTCTCCTCGCAGTGAAAAAAATATATGCGCAAATATAAAAGCATAATTTGCATATCGACGGAAGAGACAGTCGACACACTGGCCGCCATATGTCAGGAAGGGGGCGTGGTGTCGAAGCGATAAATATAAAATGCGGGTAATAGATGGTCAGATAGGGAAGACGCGCTATTAAACGTGGGCTCGAGGCGAGACGACCGATCGAGTTTTTCCCTCGTCTGTGTGAAGAGAAAACTTTTCGGCGCGCGCGCCAGGCGACCTTTTTCCTGCGCGTTCTCCCGACTCCCGACGGGGGGGTCCCCCCAAAAGTCGCTCAACAATGGCGGTCGATTTTTAGAGACTCGACAGGCTACGATCCGCAACTATGGGAATAAAGGAAGAATGAAACTGGTATGGACGTTCTCTTGCGGTTACCCCATGGGACACACCATGATACCCGCCTGTTCGTTGATATGTGCACGCTCCGAGGGTGTATATTGACGAGCTATTGATACGATTCTTGAGGTTGGAGCGAACACAAGCACCGAGAGGTTCTTTTTTTTTTTTTTAATGCAGGATGCATTTTAAGTTAGCGGAAGCGGAGTTGGGGAGTTGTCGTCACCGTTACCGTATACCGGCATCAGTTACATTTATCGGAAGATAGCGTTTCTCCCTCTACCTTTATCGGGAGGCCGCTGTCGGTCGCCTGGTCACGTGTCTGGTGCCACTAAGGGTCAAGCGGAAAAAGTAGAGGGCTTTGCGGGAAGGACTTGTCCTGTTTTTCCCTAATCGGTAATCTGCGACAGGATGACCAGTTCGCGCTCTCCACTTTTTCCTCGCTTCCTCCTCCACCCCCCCCCCCCCCCCCTTTCTATCCTGTCCACCGTTGCCTGTTTCCTTCTTTCCCATGGTGAGGAAGATCTTCTGCCTTGCAGAATCTCGAGTCTGGTTTAAGTGTTCAGGGGAAACCCCTCCAGCCTCCAGGGGCGGATTTACGGGTCAGGCTTGCGGTGGAGGGAGGGCTGCAAGTAGATATGACATGACGGACGAAACGTTGCAAGATCTGTTTTGTCGACCTAATGTTTCTTCTGCCACCAACAACAAATAATTCCTCCCTAGGAAAAGCTAGTGTATGTTGATCTTCAATTTTTAAAAAAAGTTGACTTTGGAAAGCTTAAAAAGGGGGGGGGGGGGGGCGGTCACTTCCCCTTTCTTTCCGAGCCCCCCCTAAATCTGCCCGTGCCCAAGTCTCTCCATTCTAGCGGAGCGAACGTTGGAAAGGAGGTCGCCTCCTCTCCAGCGTCCACTCTGCTAAAGTGTTAAAAAAAGTGTGAGGAGCTTCCCCTAAACTCTTAACCTGTCACCGACTATACGTAACGTTAGGGGTCAAGTGCACATATTGCTAATGCAGGGGAGGGGGGGGGGGGGGGGGGGCGTATGAGAGGTAGATCAAATCAGCGTCTTAATTTTGGCCCCAAAAGTCGGAGCGCAATTAGGCGGCGCCATAGACTTCTATATGCCGGCACTTTTTTCAACAAAAATCACCTTCTCCACAATAAGCTTCCGTAAAACTGCGGACACCGAGCCCGTACAAAAAGCAAGCTGGACAAAGTGTCTCGTATAGTTCGATCTCCTCGCCGTTTGTACGACAACACTGATACATTTGGACCTCTTACGGCGAGGAAAACGCAGTGCTTTTACAACAGCGGTAGTCACACCCCCTAGTCTTTATATGAATATTGATAATGTTTTCCGCTTGACTTGATTCATTTATGTGTGGATACTATTTTTTATATACGTAAGTTTAAAGTTCTGGGCATATGATACGCAACTAAATTTCAACGTCAAATTCTTAAAATTCGGAAGTTAACAGGAGTAATTTTTTTTTTATAAACGTTGAATTAGCTACAAACAAAACGACAGCAATAAAACATGTCACCACGATTGCATGGTTAATAATGAGGAGGCATGCATACATAGCCTTACTCGTCATTCCACTTTCATCGTACCCCGGCTCACTGAATATTCAATGGCACACAGTATAACCACTGCCCAAAAAACGCATCGAAGATCCTGCCAAAATATAAGCGCACACGCGCGTGCGCAAAAGAACTCACGTCCTGTAATAATCGCGCATTACACAAGCCCCCACGCACACACTTTGAAAAACACTTTCAACTCCTATGGCACCCTCCACGGCACTGCGACCCACCGCCATGTACCCAATACAAAAAAAAAAAAAAAGCGAGAACCAGTGTTTTCTTTTTTTTTTTGGCCATACACACAGAGTAACGTTTCTCCTTTTACACGGACCAACAACGGGCAAGCTAATAGTTTCTCAATTACAACGTGAAAGGAGCACCGGATGAAAATAAGTATTTGAACGGGGGGGGGGGGGGGGGGGGGGGGGAATCGGCAGCTTTCTTTCTATAGCCCCCCCCCCCCCCCCCTTCCCCCCCCCGTTCTCTCTCCAGCCACGGCCACCAGATGCGGGCGAGCGAAACAACCGTTTGTCAGCGTCAAGACATCCGCAGCCCCGAGCCAACACAAGCCGGAGCCTAAGCCAAAAGCCAAGCTGTCCGCGTGCCACGCTACACGCAGCAAGCGTTCTCCCCCCAAAAAGCCCAAGGAACACCTCGATTTGACAAATGGCGCTGGATGGAGCTCCCCCCCCTTGAATTTCTTTATCTTTTTCTATTAGTACTATTCCTATCGATATGTCTTCTTTTTTTTTTTCGTATTAGGCTTAATGCTAGCAGCCAACGGCCTCCTGAAGGAACACACGATGTTCTGACCCCTCCGGACCCTGACCGTTCAGCCGCTAAGCTGACAGTGCGGTGGAACCTACGTGGTGGTTGAACCAATAATACACATATCCCTCATCACGTGATCACGCTCCCGCCCCATACCAACACGCAGAGAGCGGGGAGAAGGCGATAATTGGTCCGGCTTTACCCCTGAGCTGACAGCGCGATGGAAGGTACGCGCTTGCCGGACCAATCAACAGCCTCCATTTGGTCACCTGACCCTGCTCTCTGCGCGTCCATGGGTATGGGCGGATGCGTAATCACGTGGCGAAAGATAGACATATGACTTGTTCAATATGTACGTACCTCGCCCTCATTGTCAGGCTTGGGGGAAGGGGAAAGGGAAGGGGGGTGAGCGAAGTGTAGCCTCCACCACACTGTCAGCTGGGGGCTGAACGGAGTCAAGAGAACGCGCCGAACGCCAGCGAAAGCGAGCGCGAACGCTGTCCAAACACCGGCTGGATCATTTATCGGTGCTTCCTGTGTTTACAACGTCCATCTGTATACACGCGGAAGGCCCTATACCGGCGGCGGCGTCGGCATGGACGTCTGTCTGCCCTGCTGCTTGGGTGGTTGGGCAGCAGCTTTTTGTGTGTGTGTTTTTCTTTTTGCGCTAAAGCGGGCAAAGATTGTTTGCCGGCTATTTAGGGGGGTTATAGAGTGCGTGTGATCGTGTTGGAACAAGAGATGATCGGTTTCGTGGTTTGCGCGTAAAGTTTACGTTGGGTTTGGATCTGCTGCATGCGTGTATACGTTGTGTACTCTTGTTTGCGTGTGTGCGTGTGGTATATCACCCGCACGCGCAGGAAAATTGCGTGTTTAGGTCCGATAGGAATTATTAGCTACTGGTTGGGGGGCCCCGGCAAAGGGGGGGGGGGGGGGAGGGGGGGGGGGAGATTAAAAGCAGTGCTTGGACTAGTTTTTTTTTTTTTTTTTTGTATTGATTAGTTTTGGCATAGACGGGACTGATGTGTAGCTTTAAGATTCTGCAGGTTAACAGGATGGGGTATGAACGGATGGGGTCCTCAGCCGTGCGATGAATGAAAAGGCGATGCGGATTTGAAATATATAACGTACGAGAAAAAAAGAACCGTTTTTTTTTTTTTTTTTCGGCCCTGGAAACTAAACTACGCATCGCAGAAAGCTCCGAGAACTATGACGCTAACGAAGAACGCAAAAGTTTGAGAACATGACGTTTTCTGGATCGAAAGATGACTGAGAGAAACCCTAAAACGTCTTTTTGAACCGACTTTTTTGAACCGACTTTTTGAACCGACTAAAACGTCTTTTTGAACCTAAGCCTAATATCGTCGAAACAAGAACTAACATTGTAAACCCCTGTAACACATATTTCAGTAAAAAGAAAAAAAGAAAGGCTCGTCAGCAATGAAGAAATGAAAACGATATAATATCTTTCTTGCTGACAATTGTTCTTTTTTTTTTTTATGAACCCCACATGCGTTTACAATGTCGCGTCTTCTTTCGACGATATTAGGCTTAGGTAAACATCGCCTTATAGTGAAATTCTGTCTTTCTCACTGAGATATTATACTATATAAAATTTTTCATCATTAAAAATGCCACACATTCGAATATAATGGGTTCATGAAAATTGGGCCACAACGTGATTATACGAAAGGTCAACGCGAAGTAAAGGGGGAAAAACATACTGGTTCAGAAGTTCGGACATCTTCAGTAATTCCTACTTGGTGGGCTCTATTGTAGACGAGCTAAAGCTCTCTGCATATATTTATGTTTTATCGGATTAAGGAGCAATGCATAATATTTTTGAAGTGTGATCGAGCATTATCAAAAGTAACTGCAATCGCACTTCACTTATTTTGTTTTAATATTCGAAGCAAATAGTAGCAATATAAAAACAATTCTCAATGACGTACAGCATTCGCGATACTGACACAAAGCAGGAAAGGACAAAACTTAGAGTAAACGACGTTGAATGCCAAGAAGTCCCGCTTTAATTAACTGCGTCCTCCTATGCGAATTGACCCAGGAGACACCTTAGATTATACTAAATAAAAAAAGTCGCCGAATATAGAACTGAAAATAACTGTTTAGTAAGACCGAACGTGTGCCTGAAACTAAGAACGAGGAATATACCGTATATTTTGTTAGGGCGACTAGAGTATTCGCAACTTTCACGGCCCAAATAAGGGGTGCACAGGTTCCTATAAAAATGGCTGCCATCTGGATGATCGTTGTAGAACAGCAATATGAGATTGGAACTGCGACGCGTGAGTAACGATAAATTTGGGAAATACGAGCGATATTAGAGCCTTACCTCATACTTCCGCATCAGGAAGGTGTAAGCAAGCACCTTTATTCTGAAATTGATCATCCACGAGCTATAGGAAGCTCCTTTCTCACACCGCGGTACCACCATCGCTGAAAGCTACGAATACGATTAGATCGAAGCGGCATGTACGTCATAATGTACGTACGTTGTACTATATACGTTATACTGTATATCGACGAAGGTTCGAAACTTGGACACACGATAACTGCCAAGCATATGAACTGGAATGTTCGAGAGGAGAACTGGACACACGCTGTTGAAACCCCGTGCCTTAGCGTGGAGTCCGCGCGAGCCGCCAACTCCATCAAGCACGCTGCACTATCGCATCCAAACAACTTGAACAAATCCTAGAAAGAAAAAAAAAAAAAACACCCGGCAACGGTTGCACTTTTGACTTTAAGACGGTTCTGCCCCAATAAAAAAACAAAACAAAACAAAATATCCACCAGTTTTAGACGGCGCGGCGCCGGAGTATAGAAGGGAAGCCCCCCGAAATACGGCGGCGCTCATATAGGCTGGCCGCAAACGAGATGTCCGGCCGCCGCTCGAGATACACTGAGAGCCCATGTCCGACGCCGTTATTATTAGCCCCACGTCCGCCGCCATTAATTGGGCCTCGCTGGGCCGATCGACAGCTTTCGCGCACACCGCCATTAATCAGTGGCCTGCTCTACGCCGCTTTGACACTTTATTAAACGACCGGGCGACGTATTACAGCCCCCCCCCCCCCCCCCCCCCCACACACACACACACTCCTCACAAACTATGCGAGTCTCGAACCCCTCCCTCCTCTCCCGTTCTTCCTTATGCTCGGCTAGAGCGCATGCGTGTTTGTGCGCCGTCGCCGTCGACGTCGAAAGCTCTAATTAATTTCGACCTGGGTTTCAATAACGTCTGCTTCACGGAACCAGTGGCCCGTGCTGGGGCGGCTCTACAGCAAGGATAGAGCGGGGGGCATATAATATGCCGCCAGGGCACGGCTCGGGAAAAGAGATGTTGAGGGAAAGCGGGGGAGAGAGAGGGCATACATCGACGTGCCAGTCGTCACGTGTGCCCGTGTGACTATTAACGAGATTTACCTATGCGCAGGCGTATCGTTGCACTACGTGAGCACCGGCCCACGTGACCATGTGACACGTGACCATGACCACGTGTCCACGTAGAGAGAACGACACAGTTAGCCCAAATACAAGATCGTTGTATTTTTTTTGCTTGGTCTTTTTTGACAGGTAAAGGGCTGCCATTAAAACTAATACGGTGTAATTAAATGTATTAATGTGGAGTGTAAAACATTGTCTTGGGCAATATATATACTGTATATATATATATATTTTTTTTTTTTTTTGCAAAAAAAGGTTATGCGAAGTTAATTTTAATAAAGGCTGCCTTATCGTCTTTACGCTTACTGCTCCGCGATATGTACTGATTACCTGTGGATACATTTTATAACTGGGTCGGGAAAGTGGGAGGGGCCTATTAGAGACAGCTGAAATTTTATATCTAGGGGAAGTTATTAGTTCGTTATTTCGCATTCTAACCTTCCGCCGTTGTGCGTCTGAAGTTTCATTTTAACTGTGCGATGATCTCCCTATAGTTCGCTTTAGTTTTGAGTATTTCAGATAACAATTTTTCTTTGCTCCTCACCTGCCGTGAAATGTTCTCCACCCTTTAGATTTGCAGAAATTTTTATAAACAGCAATAGCACTGTTCAAAACACTGACAATTTTTTTTTGTTGGTTACGGGGTAGTGTAATGAAAGACAAAAAAGGTACTTCGCACGCACAACCCACCCGTACAATACGTTTTACGAGCCACCCATATTATGCGACATAAAATACAATATTTTCCACAATACACATCCAGGGAGCACTCCGAAGAAAAAAAAAAAGCGTAAAACTCCTCCATGAAATAAGGGAAAAAAAAATAAGCACAGGCAAGAAACGATATACAAAGAGACAAAGGAGATGAAAGGATCCCAGCTGACACCGTTCCATCCACACTCTCGTCTGATGCGGTGAGACGATAATATTCGAGGAAGCGCCATCTTGTGCAGTTCCTTTTTATGTCTGTGCGTGTGCGTGCGTGCGTGTGTGCAACAGCGAATCGTTCTCGGCCGACCGGCCCGCTCTCTTCGCGAGAGAGCGATTCCGGGCAAGACGACGTCGCCATCACCATCATCCGGAGCTGCCGCAAGTAAAAAGGCGGCGACCGGAGAAAGATGTATTCAGGAAGGCCTAGAGGAGAGTGCCGTGTGCACGTGCTCCTCCATACATGGGCGCCAATATAAAGGTGCGGTATAGACACATATACCCAACACCTGCCGTGTCGAGAGGCCCGCAATAGCATCGCTGCCTGCCGTCATTCGCGCAACTCTAGAAGAGGCGAGCGCCACCCCGCGGAAGAGACGCGAAGGAGAGAAGTGGGGAAGCTGCTGCCTATCCGAGTGTGCGGCGCAAAATGGCGAGGCCTGGCGGTCGAAATGTGAAACAGAGGAAGGGGAATTAGGTGCGTCGCGCGTTTGGAGTGGCGAATAGCAAACCGGCTTGTGCCAAGCCGGGCAAACCGACTTGGCAATTGGTGTCGTCGCCTCAATAGCAACTGACAGTTTAGGAAACGCAGGACGTGGCCAGCTCCGTGCACCTTATTAATGCTGCGGAACCAATGCGATTACTGCATTAGCCAATAAGAATGCCGAAGAACGATCACAAAACAAAAATTGTGATCACAAAAGGCCAGGCCCCTCTGCGTCTCTTATGCAGTCAGTTTCCATGGAAAGATGGCACCCAAGGCAAACCTTGCCTCCGTTTTTGTTCGCTCGCACTAAGTCTAAATCCAAAAAAAAAAAAAAAAAGAAATGCAAACAAATAAGCTGTTTCCGACTTCCCAGGCCCGTTTATACTTTCACGCGTCTTGGCTTGGATATTGACGTCTTTATCTCTCGAAAATTAGAAGCCGGCAAAACAAACATTGTCCCTTGTTATGCGGATGTATACAAACAGTGCCAGGTTTTTCCATTCATCGATCCAGTCTTCTTCACACCTGTCTTTCGAGGACATGGTGTTGTTGTCTCCCAAAAGAGAGAACCCGGGGCAAACACTGCCTTTGTATATATGCGCTATATTACCGAATCCTTAATATAGATGAATAAATATGACCGAAGTCCAAAACCCGAATCAGGATGTCCCTGTTCTGATCCAGGCCATATGTCACGCGCTCCGTCCGTTATTGCTTTATATATTTTAGCTCATTGCACTCGTAATAGTTAAAAAAAAATAAGGAAAAAAAAGGACCATTCATGCTAGAATCAGGCACTTTTTGTGATATTTAACTAAACAAGGACCCGGACTTTTAGCATCCGGTAATTAACACATGATCGGCTTCAGCAACCAATATTGTAAGTACGAGTGTTTGCGTTCAGACACACCAGGGCATCTGGACCGGAGCTCGTGCTGTGCCCTATTTAGGACTCAGGATTCCTGTTAGAGATAGGTGATATTGTCCACATAGCGAATATCTCGATAGCGAACGTTCGCTGTAATCTCGACACAGTGAACGAGTCGTAAGAGTCAACGGATAAGAGAAAGCGAGTGGTCTCATTATTGACAGTAGTACTCAAAGTCGATCACGAGCACGTTGCACGTTAGGTTGTAGCCTACACAGACTGACAGACAATGCCATACTGCTGTTACACCCGATACATAAAACGCTCCAAATGCTGCCACAAATACCGCAGCTGCAGGTGAGACAAAAATGGCGGCAATCATACTTTTTTTTTTTTCATTTCAACTCAAACGCGCTCAACTTCAAGAGGACCAATCACAATGACGCCAGGCATTCAGCGCACGTGCGCGATCCTATACACAGCCCTCACTCCACGAGTAAAACCTCCACGCATCAAACTCGATAGGGGGAAGGGTACTCGCTTCGCTAAACCAGAATAGCTTCTTTACGGGGGATCGAAAAGATTTTCCTCTCTAAAGACCCCCCTTCTTCGTCGGCGATCTCCGCTTTTATTTATTTCTATGTGCCCCCGCAACCAGACCGACATCTCATTAGGATCTAAAACGGGGGAAGCCAATATAATATAGCCCACCGAAAAAGGGAAATAGACCACCCAAGCCGTCGCCACCGCCGACACCTTTTGTGGAGCGCGACGCGGGGTCTAAAGATTCAATAAAATGTTTTTTTTTTTTTTTTTTTTTGCAGGGGATAGGCGATATGCGCAGACAGCGTTCTTTGTGCAGGGCCGACCTCCTTTGCATTTCGCTCAGTTGCCGTTCAAGTTGTTTGTTGTTGGTGATGTTTGTTGACGTTCACGCGACTGTTCAGCCAGTCGAGCTTTTCTTGCGTTGACAGACAAGTTTCACTTCTTTTCTGAAAGTCGCCACCCCACCCCAGCGTCCGTTTGCGGGTAAGTTTTTTGCTTGATGTGAGCTCTGCTGTGGTCACTTGGTCTTTCTTGGCTTCGAGTTAGGGCAGCTTGGATTGGCTTGGATCTCGAAGTGAGGGGCAGTCGCATGACCGGATTTACTTGACTATCGTTTAACAATCTTCCTGTTCAGCGGACCCACCTTGTAAGTAATATCTTTTTTTTTTTTTTTTTACAGAGCTACGTTACTGCATTGTAAATTCTAAATATTTTTTTTAAATTTTACAATTAATCCGAGTTGGGGTGTGGAACGGTATTTATCACTGTTCATAGTCTAATTACTGTAATTACTGGGTACCGAACATTTCATCGAATTCAATTGAAACACTATTGCCAAAATTTATTTAAACGCAGTGGCCAATCCTGTGAAGGTTCAATAGGACTCAGAAGAAAAAGAAAACGTATTGAGTTTCAATTGAAACTTAACAGGGTGTATTGATTGAATTATTTACTCTTCCAATTGAAACCCGTTTCATTTTTTTGTAAGGGTAGGCAGGTCTTTACGGCCGCTGGTGGTCCGTGTTTCAACGGGGGGCCCTCACGAAGATGAATAGGTGCAATGCCAGCGAGCACTGCCTTTATTCTTTCATGCAGTGCTGAGAGGCACTACTTCGTCAACGTGGCGATCGAAATCGAAATGAGAACCCTGTGACTCCTCTCCATGGCCAAAGAGGTCCCATAATGCAACACGCGCAGCGTTTCATGCAGGGATTTTCGGAAGTAGTCGATTCCGAGCTTCTTCTGGAGGCGGCCATCTTGGACGGGTGATTGTCGCGTGTGTTTGACAAACCTGTTGCGATAAAAGAATATTTACAACGTTTAATTAAAAAAAAAAATACTTTTATCTGGATTTTTGTTTTTCGGCCAAGGTGATTGGGTTCCGGGATTAGACAATTCTGTATAAAAAAAACTATTACAAAGAATCGGGTTAGTATCGTGGAGGGATATGCCGCTTCTCTTTTTCATATTCCCCTCAAAAGCCAAAAAGATAACTATGTAGTTGACAAAATCGAGGCATTATGCCGTTCGCAGCAAACGCTTGAACCTAATATCAGAAGGGGAAGTTCCATCGATGACAAAAGTTCATTACCCATACACTTATAAACAGCTATACACCTAACGCGGTTAGAAAAAACAAAAACAAAAACAAAAAAACAACAATCGAGCATCGTGTCTATAGGCTTCCTCTCATGCGAAATATCTTGAGGAAACCCCGTTCGCTTGGTACGCGAAGACACCAACTCTTGTGCGCTCTCGTTGATATGCAAAAGCGCCCGCCGAGAGCGTCACCTCGCAAATTTAGAAATTTCCCCGAACGCACGCACTTTTTCACTCCATTCCTAATTTCACGCTGAACTGCAGAGGACGGTACAAGCAATCCAAGTCAATAAAATGCCGTGCGAGTGTCACGTGGACCTCGAGAGGGGGCGCTCCTGCACGCGGGAAAGGGGCGGGGCGTATAGTCACGTGATTCGTCCGCAGCGGTGGATTGGCGGAGAGGGTTTCGTAGCGTCCGCCAGGCTCCATCGTAGAGTGGAACGGTATATATACGCTCAACGTTCCCAAAGTTGCCAACGCTTCTTGCTCTGACGGTGGTGACTGAAAGGAGGTGCTCCAAAGCACTTTCAATGCTGAAGCACATATTAAAAACCGACGCTCCTTGAAAATTAATATGACAATAATACGGGAATATACTGTATATTTTGCATATTTGTATATTTGTATATTCAGGACTATATTGTATATTTTTCGGGAGAAGGAAAGTTTCGAAGTTAGGCGTCGAACGCCTATAGGAGAGTATATCGAAAAGTATTTACTCGGGACTCGTATTTCAATTTCACTTTGGATGCCGTATACAGGCAGGAAAGATGCTTCATATTTTGCCGATATTAAAAAAAAAAAGAGTTAATTTTGTTGCGTGGGTGTTTATATAGAGCTGGAGGTTAACCTGCTTTCGCGTCTCCGTTACGCTCAAATATCAGTCTAAACTTTTGAACGCTGATGGCGGTTAAAATCTAGCCCATATTCGTGAACCGCAGACGTACCGAATTACTCTGTTCTTCGCTGGGCAGTTTTCTTTTTATTGTATCAGTTTTGATGGTGACTGTCAAGCCACCATCAAACATGTACATATGATATACACTTAAGTGATGATAGGTATCAATGTGGCAATATAGAATTTCAGAAAGCATCTACTTCGATGTGCAGTGGTGTTAACAATAAAACACCCTGCGTCTCTTTTTATTTTTTTGCCTTTCAAATAGCGCGTGCACCATCAGGAAGACAGACTCCATTGCCGGGCACTATACCGGTAAAACATGAATATCATCGCAACCATAGTCGCAACAACGAAACCTCTTACCCATTTGTAAACTTTGACGTCCCTATATTCTCTCTTGAAACTTTGAATTTCAACGCTCTGATTTAGCCTTCATTATGAAAGATGAAGCTGAAAAGCGATAATGAAGATGACGTCTGCAGAACCCCGTGAATTTCTTGCGAAAACATAACTTATTTCCGTTATGCTCAATGAACACCCACAGAAAAACATCCCTTAAGGTTGGAAAATTCACGAAAAAAACAATATATATGAATCCGATTTATTTAAGTCAGATTTCTTTGATTTCAACCGCTGTAGCTAGAAAATACCCCAATGAAAAATTTCATTTGCCTGAGAAACTTCTTGGTCCGATAAATATATATAATCAGATAAGATCATGTAATAACATATAAGAACCATACAAGAGTATATAAAAAGGTTTTAAAAAAACTGATAAGGAGTTTCCTCCAAATTTCTTATCAGTTATTATATAATCTTTTAATGTTCTTATATGTTCGGATCAATATTTTATACGCTCTTATATGATCTTATCTGAGCATATGTATTAATTGGACCAAGACATTTCTTAAGCATGTAAGATTTCTTATTAGGATTGGGATTTCTTATCACTAAATGTGTTTTTAAACGTGACAGAAAGATTTGTTTTTACCTAGTTAAAAACGTTTGTTTGCTTTTTATTCCGCGTTCCGATCATGCTCAGTATAGAACATTGATTCTTGATTCTGTTCATTCTGATATAAATATTCCTTGCTTGAGGATTTCTGAACTTAAATGCAAAACAAATGCACATAAAAAGCGTAACATGATTCTAAAACTGTAAATAAAAACTATTTCGGGATTTTTCTTTTTTTGCTAAAAAGTTTTGATTTAAATCATCATAGCGAGACTGGCCTGATTTAAATCAAGATTTAAATGAGTAATGCAAATAATGCAAAGGTGTAAGCGAGCTGGACAGTAATAACGATAATTTTTTTGAGAAGGGGAATTACGATATACAAAGGGCAAACACAAATTTCCAAACACAGCCAGGTGACTGGTCAGCGACTGAAAAAATCTGTCTGGTTCTGGTATCGAACCAGGGACCTCTCCATTTACAATGGAGCGCTCGATCAACTGAGCTAACCAGGAGTTTTTTTTCTTCGTCTTTATTGCGTCACAAACAACACACGTCAATTCAGTTTAAAAGACACCCTGCAAGACTTTTGCAGGGCATCTCATTTCCAACAGCAATTTACACAGTTCTACCTTCGGCTTGCGCGTGTAAAGGACACTTTCGACTTGCTTTACCAGAGAGAAAAAATAGAAGCGAACTTCTTTGGCACTGGGATCGGCATGCCGTACAGCCATACGTAAACGCCAAATGCTGCAAAGAAAAAAAAAAAGAAACACATCAACGGGCATACTATTGTTGTTCGTCACATAAAAAAAAGTATGGTGTAATAGCCAGCTATTACTATTTGGTAATAGCTGGCTATTTATTTATCTATTTGGAGCACAGTAACTTGGCCCTTGCATGCCCCCATCGCACGCTTCTAGCACGTTGCGGGCGACATGCACATTCCGTCATGATAGCCTTGGATCCCGCACGTTTGGTGTTCACCGATACCACTACACGCAGCACTCTGGAGCCGCCTCGTTAAAATCTTTGCGAATACTTTGTAATCAACGTTCCAAAGGGTGACCTGACGGAGTTTCGCGACATCGTCACTCTTTGGAATGAAAACAGTGCAAGTTCGCACAAAGGACGGCGGTAACGCTTTTAGTTCGTACGCATTACAGAAGAGTTTCCAGAGCACATAGGCGAGGATGAATTTGAATTCTTTTTTAACACTCAGCAGACAGCTTAAGCAGGCTTTCTGTCGAAGCTTCTGTGGCAGAGGCTCGAGAAGCTTCCTCCATGTAGGGTTGCCTTTACTTGCGTGTCAGGGAGTTGCCTGTAGTGCGCAACAAACGCCACCTGGATACTGCTCGAGCACGTGCTGAAAACGCCGTTCGCGTCAATTTCAGCAATTTTGTTCCGTAGAGCGTACCTCTTTTCGTCGGCCAAGGCCCGCCTGGTTGGTTGCCCCCTTGTCCATGAGGTATTCCTCCCTACGCGCTCGGACTACGGCACCGCGATAACGTTCTTGGTGAAGCTGTTCAGCCGCTCCTCGACGCTGTCCAAATCCTTCAGACACACACCGAGATTTTCACACTCCGCTCTATGTAGGAAGCGTCTGCAGATCGGCGTTTAACCTTTGTTCGGCGCAACGAGCTTCAAAATCTAAAACAGAAGACCTCTTCACCGCGAGAATTTGTTTTGCTCTTGCTTTATCATCGCCCATGCCTAACAAAAAGTCCCCTTCCGCGTTTTCAAAATACGATTTCGAAATATCGTTTACACCCCCAAGAAAGAAATTATCATCAAGCAGCTTGGTGTTTACCTTCCAAAGCTTACTACTCGAACTTTGCCTTCGGTGGTGCTTTATCACCGGTCGTTGTCGAACTTGCAACCAAGCAATGGTCAGAGAAAAATAAACTGTTATAGCACTTGAAGGTGAACATTTCGGCAGATGTCTGCCTGGTTGGGTTAAATGTTATAAATAAATAAAGGGCAAACGCCAACCAATCCCTAAAAGATCGTAGGGTCCCAACGTTTCGGTGCCGGCTCGGCACCTTCTTCAGGGGGGCTATAGACGCTTTACACACGCGCCAAATTACAGCCGCCATTGCTGACCTTCTCTTGTCGTACCGACATGCCGAGCAACTGAAACCGTAATTGACGATCCTCTACAAAGGCCGATGCTTTAGAAAAGGACACAGTTGAATCTAATATGGCAATAACCTATCCTGCTATGGTAATGAAGAAGTGAAATAAACGAAATAAGAGGAAACAAAAACTGAAGGTCAGTTATGGCGGCGTCCATGCACAGCTGCTGCAAAGCGTCTATATAAAAGAGAAGCAGTTTCTTTCTTTTCTTCTGTGGTGAATTTGGGGCGGTATCTTCGTTTTTTACTGTAGCTAGTTTTCAAACCAGGTGCGTTACCTTTGTTTTCTTCAAAGTTGGTTATTTACAAACGAGGATCAGCATCTTCGTTTTCCTCAATGGTAAGGGCTTGTTTCTTTGGTGTCTCCTCTAAGTGTCGTAGTCCACTGATGTATGCTGAGGGCAAGGTGCCGGAGGATCGATTAATATTTCCTGGTGTGGTCTGTATGCGCCATGACTCAATAAAGAGCCGTTGCCGCCAGTTGGTTTCTACATCCAGGATTCGGGTGTTTTCAAAGTCGATGCGGTGGTCATTGTCCTCGCAGTGTTCCGCAACAGCGCTACGCTCTCGATCAAATTTGCGTACGTCATTCTTATGTTGGCGGACTCTTTCCTTGAGGTTTTTTGTTTCGCCGACGTATGAAGCGGAACACTGTGCACAGGGAATTCGGTACACAACGCCTTGTGCTTCTTCTCTCGCTGAACGGTCTTTCGGACGAGGCATTAGGCGCCCAAGTGTCGAAACAGGTTTGTGAGCCACCTGAATACCTTCTTTGGCCAGAGTACGGGCCAGAGTTTCGCTAGTTCCCTTTATATAAGGTACGCAGACGCGGATGTTAGGGCGGGACTGCGTACTATTCTGTGGGTGCTGAAGACTGCGACCAAGACGACGGGCAACACGGCTGATGAAGCTGTTGGTATAGCCATTCTTTTTGAGGTCGGCGATGACAGCCTGTTCTTCACTCTCTTTATCTTTCTTTGAGGAGCAGATGTTCCGAGCTCTGGACAACAGGGTCGCAACCACCGACGCCTTGTGACTCGAAGGGTGGTATGAGTCAAACCGAAGGTAACGTCCAGTGTGGGTCGGCTTCCTGTATACAGTGAACTCCATGTCTTCACCTACTCGCTTGACAAGCACGTCCAGAAACGGCAAGGTGCCGTTTTTTTTCAAGGTCTAATGTAAACTGGATGGCCGGCTCGATGGAGTTTAGGTGTGCTAGAAAGTTGTCCACCTCTGATGTTTTGAGGATACAAAAGCAATCATCGACGTACCGTAGGAACACTTTGGGGCTAGCCGGAAATGAGTGCAGCGCCCTTTGTTCGATTGCTTCCATCGTCAGGTTTGCCGTAGTAACCGAAATAGAAGCTCCCATTGCGGTTCCGCTGGTCTGGCTGAAGAGCTCTCCTTGGAAGCTGAAGTAGGTGCTGTGAAGGCAGAATTCAAGGAGGCAGCATATTTCATCCACGCTAAGGCAGGTTCTTTCGTTCAGGTCTTTCTCCTTTTCGAGAGCGTTTCTGGCTGTGGCTGCAGCCAGGGGCACTGGAACGTTTGTGAACAGTGAAATTACATCGAATGACACTAGACTGTCCTCGGTGGTGACCTTGAGTTCTGAAGCGAGCTCCACGAAATGACCGGCGTTTCGTACGTTAGTTGGCGTTCTTCCGACGAGAGGGGAAAGGGTGCGATGGAGGTAGTTGGATAGTGCCTGAAACGGTGATGTTGTAAAATCCACGATAGGCCGGAGGGGAACATTTGGCTTATGGATCTTAGGGAGTCCATAGAATCCAGGAGCAGAGCCATTTCGGCATATGAGCCGTAGGTAAAGGTTCTTTGATTCTGGATGTTTTTTGAAAATTCCCGCCAGAAGTTTGTTCAGATTTGTCTGAACTTGTGTGGTGGGGTCCTTTTTGAGTTTCTGATAAGCCGAGCTGTCCAGAAGATCCTTCAACTTTCGTTCGTTGTTTTCCCGATCTAGGACGACCGTCGAGTTACCCTTGTCCGCCGGTAAAAGCACAATCTTTGTGCCATCTCTTAGCTGCCGAAGCGCTGTCGACTCTTCTCTTGATATGTTGTATTGTTGACGCAAAGGCATTTTCGACAGAATGCTGACCGTTTTCTGTCGGACCCGTTCCTGGGCGCTTGAGTTCAATTGCGTGATGCCGTCTTCTATTGTGGCGACAATCTTTGGTAAGGGCGGCTTTGTCGTGGTCACGTTAAAGCCGTGGCCTTTTGCCAAAACAGCAGTCTCGACCGAAGAGAGTTCCCTTGAGGAGAGGTTTGTGACGAACCTGGTAGTGTCGGAGCCGTATCTTGCTTCGCGTTTCTTTTTCAGCTTCAAGAGCTTCTCCTTCTGAGAATCCCGTCGTTTTTGTGCAGAAGTAGAAGCAATGCTTTCGGTGAAAGACTGAAGGGATGGAAAGATATCTGGGATGTGGTGTTCAAGCTGCCGCCGAATGAAGAACAAGTCTAGCTCTTTCTTCGTGAGTGTTGCTTGACACTCGTGAATACGCGCTTTAACCAGACGGTACTCTGCCTGATCGAGTATCTTATGTCCTTCAGGTGTATGGACGAGGCGCTTGAGAAGAAGGCTCTGTGGAACTATGTGCGCATCTCGACAGGCTGTCGTGAAATCGAGGTGAGTCCTGAACGTAGAGATTCTTTGTTTTGACACTTGGGCGCCTAATGCCTCGTCCGAAAGACCGTTCAGCAAGAGAAAAAGCACAAGGCGTTGTGCACCGAATTCCCTGAGCAGAGTGTTCCGCTTCTAGAACATAGAACATAGAACATAGTTTTATTTGAAAAAAATACATTTTTGAAAGTACAATAGCGAGCCGGTGAAAGCCTCAAGGGCTTGTGGACCTGGCTCGGCAGGTGGCGATACAAAAGAAAGACACATTGTAGTAAGGTACGTTCTAAAAAAAAGTTGAAAAAGTTCTCTGACTTTTAAAATTTACACGTTCTCGGAATCACAAGGTACACTTGTAGGGCTAGAAAAGAAAAGAAAAGAAAAAACTTTGATAACCATAAAAAAACAAAAAACAACAACAACAACAAAGCTTAACCTCACAGCTCTAAATTCCGTAACGCCTTCCTGAGCTTTTGCCTCGAAGTTATGGATAGAAAGGATTCCGGTAGGCTGTTAAATATTTGCGGAACGTAATACACTCTCGTGCGCTCACCATATATCGTTCTGATCCGCGGCATTTGGAAGCGGAGCGATGGCCTCATAGGTCGCTGCGCAATGTAGGCTGTAATAAAACTAGAATTCCAGAAATGACGGAGCACAACAGTTTCCCAATTTTCATACGTCGGCGAAACAAAAACCTCAAGGAAAGAGTCCGCCAACATAAGAATGACGTACGTAAATTTGATCGAGAGCGTAGCGCTGTTGCGGAACACTGCGAGGACAATGACCACCGCATCGACTTTGAAAACACCCGAAACCTGGATGTAGAAACCAACTGGCGGCAGCGGCTTTTTATTGAGTCATGGCACATACAGACCACACCAGGAAATATTAATCGATCCTCCGGCACCTTGCCCTCAGCATACGTCAGTGGACTACGACACTTAGAGGAGACACCAAAGAAACAGGCCCCTACCATCGAGGAAAACGAAGATGCTGATCCTCGTTTGTAAATAACCAACTTTGAAGAAAACGAAGGTAACGCACCTGGTTTGAAAACTAACTACCGTAAAAAACGAAGATACTGCCCTACATTCACCGCAGAAGAAAAGAAAGAAGCTGCTTCTCTTTTAAATAGCCCCCCTGAAGAAGGTGCCGAGCCGGCACCAAAACGTTGGGACCCTACGATCTTTTAGGGATTGGTTGGCGTTTGCCCTTTATTTATTGTTATAGCACTACACTTGGTTAACAACGCTTCCACGAAGGCCGCAATGTACATTCTATGTACTCGTGCGTGGGAAGACGCCAGAAAGTGAGTGAAACGCATCCCGCGTGTTTCGTTTTTGACAATCCCAGCGTCTACCAGATCAAAATCTTCGAGCATCTTCTCTAACACTATCGCACTCTTAGTTATCAGCACGCTGCTCACACGGCGTTCATCTACTGCCCGAACGACACAGTTCAATTCCCCACACAGCACCACTGTTCTACAGTCTACACTCCACAGAACGGCGCAAGCAAGAAAAAGAAAAGAAAAAAAAGGAAACCTAGTCTCTTATTGCACTGGGGGCGTATACGCAGAGAGCCGGCTTAAGTGTCCAAAACTGAAAAAAAAAAATAGTAAAAAAAAAAAACAAAAAAAAAAAGCCCGTACGGAATGCAATACACCAGGCGTTACCGCATTACTGATTGTCACGTCGAAGCCGTCATCCAGTGAGGCGCCCGGTACTTGCATACAGAGGTGGCAGTAATGGAATTACTGTAATGGAATTATAGTAATTAAATTACTTTTGAGAGAAATTTGTAATATATGTAATTACGTTTGATGCAGGTACATTAGTAATGTAATGAATTACCCTAGTGGCGGTAATTGTACTTAAAATAGTAATTACTTCTTGAATATTTCAGGCATGTTGCTTTTATTTGCCCGGAAATGAAAAAAAAGAAAGAAAGAAAGCAGTTATTGCCTTTGCAAGAAAATAAATCTTCTTTAAAAATAACGAAGAAACGACAAATGCGGTTTTCATTTCTGGCCGCTGGCTCGTGTGACGGTCTGACTGGGTGCCTTTATGTGCGCGCTACCAAAAAACGCTCTAGGTCGGACTAGAGGGTCGTGCCACCTAAATCCTGCTGGGTTTGTTTTCCTGTGACCAAGAATAGGCGTCCCCAAACATGGCTTTTTGTTCTCTTTAAAAATTATATCTTGCCCCAAACTTCGCACAAAGAAGACACAGCCCACAGGAATAATCAACAGCAAGGCAATCCGAACTCAAACGCATCCGGGGATCGACAGCGTGCTCAGTGGGTATGTAGGAAAAACGTGACCCCACAACACAGACAGACCTAAGGTCAGTCGGTTCGGTTTGGGAAGGTATGTTAGTTCGCCTTATCTCTCTTTGGTTTTGCCCACTGGCTTGGTGTGGGGTTTGACGGTTGTTCCTTTGCAAAATACAGAGCAGGTGCATTCTTTCGTTTTGTTTAGCTCCTCCTTTAAAATATATGAACCAGTAATTTCACAGTAATTTAATTACGTTGATGCGGTCATTTGTAATTGTAATTCATTACTTTCGTGTAGTGGTAATTCGTAATGTAATTTAGTTACATTTCAGTAGTTTTACAAAAAGGTAATTAGTAATGTAATTTAATTACAATAAATAAGTAATTTGGTCACCTCTGCTTGCATGTACCTGCCACGCTTGTTTGTCATATACCTCTTCGGTCTTGGGGTCATGCCGGCCAACGGAGGCAACTGGTCGAGTACACGCTTGAAGGAGTCCGAGTTTTCGTCCATGTCGACGACGCCATCGGTCTCCTCAGTCGGTGAAGTATAAGGACAGGGGGCGGCGGCGCGCCGGCCCCTGGGGGCGCCACCACAGGCGAGGTCCTTTCGCCCCCGGGCTATGGCGGGCTGTTTGTTGCCGCCTCGTTGCCGCCGTTGCTGTCGGCACCAAGAAGCTGACCCTGTTGATTCGGTGCCCGGCAGGGCGTCACTTATGAGATCCTGAGCCGTGAACTTGGCGTCCTCCGCCTCCATGGTAGAGTCTATCCATGGTGAACGGTGACGACTCGTTCTCCACAGCCCCGCTGGTGACATCGGCGTACGCTCGCACGCAGTCCTCTTTCTCGTGTCCGAAGAGGAAGCACTCCGTGCACTTCGGCACGCGACAATCGCGCCTGATGTGCCCACAGCGCTTGCACCGCAGGTGTTCTTCCCCGGGATGACAACGAGGACGGTAACACCCCGAAGACGAAGCTGATGCGGCATCCCATCGGGCGTGGTGTCCTTCTTCAAGGTCATGCGAACGAACCGGGCAGTGGATTCGATGCCTTCAAATCCACTGACGCGCCACTTTTCGCGTCCGACTTCGTTGACCTTCGCGTATATGGTTCGGAAAGCTTACGAACCGCGTCGTCCTGTACGTGGTACGGCACCCAGTGGATGCGAAGTCGAATCTTGGTGGAACACGGGTCGATGACGAGGCAGCGCAGGCCTTTAACCTTGATTTCCTTGACGTTCAGGAGGCGTTCCCTGGCTTACAGCGTTCGCAGCGTCGCCATCTGGAAGGCACCGAGCGAGACGATTTCTGGCATGGTGGTGGTCCGTGTCAGCTCTGGGCAAAAATCCTCCATGCGGATTCTCCATGCCCATTCAGATCGAAATAAAAAACGATAAAAAAAGAAAAAGAAACTTTTGCCGGATGGCATTGGCGGCAAAACAACCTTGTAATCCTCAGTGGACGTAAATGAGGCTTCAATAACAGAAGTACCACGACCACCAAGGGCCGCTAAAGCCGCTCCGTTAAACCTCATGATTCTTGCGACCGTGCGCTAACGCTGCCGGAAGAAGAATCGAGCTAACCAGGAGTTAGACGTCAGTATAGACCAAACGGGTTTTAAGAGCTGCCACCAGCCTAACATTCTAAGGTTATGATGATAATGCAAATAATTCAAAGGTACATGCGAGCTGGACAAGAATAACGATAATAATATCGGAGAAGGGGAACAAGGGGTAAAATGAACGAACACGAATCTCCAAAAACAAACTGCGCGAGTGAAAAAAAAAAAAAAACATCCAGGATCAGGCGCGTTTTTTCAGCCGTGCATCAGCCACCTAGCTGCGTTTGGAGATTTGTGTTTGTTTCTTGTACCCCTTATTCAGGGATTATTATCGGTATGATTTAAATTTCGATTCTAATAACAATTTATATCATCTTGATATTTATTCTCCGTCTTCGACGGCGATGCTGTTGCTTTGTAAATAATAACTAAAAGAGCGCATTTAATCTATTGAACTGCAGCTGAGAGCCTGAGACTTCGACGTTTCCTGTTCGTTCTGCGTAGGTCTGGAATCTAACATTTCACTTGACGCCTGGCGCCGTTTGCTCTCTTGAACCACAATAAATATTATTTTTAATATCATTAACTCAGAGGTGGTAAATATACAATTATACCTTTAAAGTGTGTTTTGCTTCTCTTTGTGCCACAATTTCTGCATTGCATATCACCTCAATACCGGCGAAAAATGCGAATTGTTTTAGAGGAATTTATGAGGACAGTTGTTAATCTCAGAATCCTTAGGCCTTGACACCGTTTGAAATACCCGTGAAACACAAATACCCAAGTGAGGAAAACAAAACAAAAACTATATCATTTTATATAGTTTACGCAAACTTTGATATGTTCGCTGAAGAAATCATAACTTGTTTTCTCTTTTGAATAAAGTGTGAACCTCTATCAGTGCCGCTTTGGAAAAGAAACAAGAAGTGACGGGAACTGAAAAACGATTAGATGTTAAGAACCCCGAAAAGAGATCACGAAGAAAAAAAAAATCGAAAACAGAAGACCGATATTCCGACCCGGCATATATACAAGGCCCTCGTGCCGACCGATATCCAATGTATAGCGGACCACTCGCCACGGCGGCCGTCTTCAAAATGCGCATCATGCATGAAGACCGTCACCACCATCACCGCCGACAACAGGGCGTCATCTAAACATCGATTGACGCCACGAGGTGCCCCCTTTCCCCTCTGCCTCCTTTCTCCTCTCCATCACCCTCTCCCCTATCAATATTCTCCCGCCGGGATCGGAAGCAAGCAGCCACGACGACGACGACGACGGCTCGACTGAATGCCCCGCTAGCCGATTATGCGGGCGGCAAAATGCGCGCCCATCTCCTCTGCTGTATTCAGAGGAGCGTCGATTTCGTCTCCCGACACTTCCCCACTTTTTCGCATCTTGCTCCTTTTTCTGGTCCCGATATTTTTGGCACAGGTGGCGCCACCGTGTGCGTAACGGGGACGATACGACGTTGTTTGCAATAAACGGTTGAAATGCCTGCTTGCGGTGAACGAGTGGCGGTTGACACCCAATTGTATACACGCGGTGTGTGGAAATCGGTTAATGCAAGTTCATCGTCGTGAAGGTATACGACGCTCGGAGAGTGGAACCGAGGAGAGGAACATGCGAAGGACCACCACTGGGACGTAAGCCATGAAAACGGGACTGCACCGCCTCCATTGGCACATAAAGTATATGTCACGTTTTATCATGTGGACTCTCAATATAGAAGCTCATTACATTCAATTTCGACTATTCCTACGCCTACTAAAGTTCCCGCAAATTTTATCATTTTTGGAATTGTGAAATAGTTCAAAGATTGAGATCTACGTTTTGCTTTCCAAGACATGTTTGCACGAAAGGTTATTTAGAAACTGGCGGGTAAACCGGAGAAGTATTTGAAGGCTGTTTTTAGCTAATTTTGTACGCGGTAGTACGCGTGTTTAGTGGACACGAGGTACGTCGGCACGCGGTTCGTCGGCACGTGCTTCGTCGGTACACGGTCGGTCGGCACCCGGTTTGCCGACGAGTGCTTCGTCGACACGTGCTTCATCGACATTTTTCGTCGCCGTACTGCAACATCAGATGTTTCCTTCGCGAATGCTTCGTTCAGGCATTTCTTCCTTAGCACATGCTTTGACGGCGTATACGTTTCGTCGGTACATGTTTGGTCAGTGCACGTTTCGCCAGTGCATGTCTTCGCCAGTGCGTGTATGTTTCGTACGTCAATCCTAAACACCAAATAAAATGCATCCAAGCCTGCTTGTGTCCACGCACACAGAGAAAGATACATACGTTCGGTCGCCTTTTTTATAAATACCAGCAAAAACAAAGCAAAGCCTCCATATGTGCAATCGAGGCGTTGTCGCGAGCTGTTGCTTTTCCGGCGCGCGTGCCGCACAACTTTCGCGCGACGCGCGAAGGGGAAAAAAAAAAATAAAGATGGGGGGGGGGGGGGGGGGGGAGATTCACGTCGACCATGGTCACGTGACTCAACAACGGCCATCAAAGTCGCATTATCCGGCGGACAGGGACGCTCTAATCGCCCAAAGATGGCCGACGCCATCTGCATCGCAGTCCTGTGGCGGGCACCGCTGTGCGGCCACACTATCAAACTGCCGTTAGTCGCCATTAGCGACCCTTTCCCCAACACTCTCTCCCCCTCTCCTCTGTCTCTCCCTTTAATCCCGAAAAGCGCCTCCTTTTCCGTTATCCCTATCGCTGCCGCAAGCATCCTCTTTTGGCGTACCCTGGGTGGTTGGCTCGATTCGTCGTCATAGAACTGGCATGACATGCTAGAACATTCAGCACATGCTACCGAATGAGTAATGTTGGTTTCTAGAATTTTAAAAATTTCGTTGCTTTCTTATAATTGTGGCTAGCAGCATTAGCAAAAAAAATCTGCGAGACAGGAAGCATATACAAATCTCTATAATTTATTAAGTGCAATTTTCAACATCACCAATGTAACCTAAAAGGCACAAACACATTTTTTTTTCTTTATTTTCTACAGTTTACTGGGCGCCCTGGTACAGGTTTCCAACTTTAATTATTTGTTTTCTTCTAATGAGAAAATGAGTTAGGAAGTAGTCAAAAATTTTGCAAGATTAAGTTGAGAGCTTATAAATTTACAAAAACAAGTCACGCAGATTAATTCTTTTTCTTTTCTAAGTGGATGACCCAATCTGCTGATAATGTGGATGTTTTTCAAGGTGGTAAGACGCATCAGACATCCGTAAAATATTGAAAATCTTCGACTTTTTCTTCTTTCTTTTTGCGTTTGGTACAGAACACAACATTGACACACAGGCGACGATGCATCACGGGCTATACAAGCTGTCGCGTACTTTTCACCTCGTGAAAAGTACAAAGAAAAAAATTTAAAAGAAATATTAGGACTATATTGTGAAAAGGCTGCCAACGTTACATGAGCGACGCCGCTAAAATTTGAGGTTGAGACAGTATACAGTCTTCGGAACCTGAACCTACGTAAATAACAAAGGTACAGTGCTGGATTTTCTACGCTCGGCTGGAACCTGTGTTCAGTCACTGAGAACATGAGTACTAGCCGAACACTGATGCAGCACTCGTGTCCAATTAGCTCCACGCTAACCTCTGCTATGCGTCGTAGAAAATCTATCACTGAATCCTCGATGTCGCGGACGCGCAGAGACGGAAACGGGACAAGAACTGCATCATAAAAACATTTATCTTATAAACCGCCTTTTAGAATCCGCACAGGAGCCCGCTTGTGTGCGCACTACTCAAGCAATTGCTTTGTTCACGGCAAAAATTGGCATGCCACTCGTGTGCTCGCATTGGGCGACGGAGCTTGCTTGACAAATTATCCTTCCCTAATTTTCCCACCAACATATTCTCATCGCGAGCACCAACGACGGTGGCTATATAATCTCTCGAGTGCGCGTCAGGCACCGGTCTCTCTCGATAACAGAGGAGCACGTGCACCCGACGTACACACTCCGGCAATTAGGGAGCCAAATGAGTCGGAAAAGGGGATGTGTGTGTGTGCAACTAGGGAAGGGGGAGAGACGTACCAGTCCCCGCCTGAACTGTGACGAAAAATGGGGGAAAATAGGGAGACTCGTTGAGAAGAGAACGAGGGAGTTGTGAAAGGGTTAGGAACGAAAACTCCAACAAGAAGGAATCGAGAAAGGTGAAAACTTGAGGACATTAGGGATGTAGCAATGAGTGGAAAGGGAACGAACTGGGACGAAAATGGGGAAGATAGGGAAATGTTTCTCGAGAAGGGGGAAAGAGTGGAAAAGTTCGCTAACGAAAACACCAATAAGGGGCAATAGGGGTTGCATAGACGATGTAACAAAAAAAGAAAAAAAGAAAAAGAAAAATATAGCAAGAGGTCCAGAGAAACATGTAAGTAGGAGAGAGAGAAAGAAACAGACGATAAGCGGAAGGTTTTGTACGCAAGGAGAAATAAGGCAGTCAACTAGGAAATAGAGACCGACGAGGAGCTCCGAGGGAAGATAACTCCGCGACTGTGATTGGAGCGCCGACAAACGTCCAAGTGGGAACGGGGAAAAGGGAGAGAGTGAAAAAAGGGGAAGACGAGAGGGGAAAAGAAAGGTGGAGAGGAGGCGAACGGGGAGAGTCGCTCCCTCGTTCCACTCGCCTTGTTTCCTGGTAATTAGGCGCCCCTCTCAATCAAGGCTCAAATAAAACGGCGGTGCTTCGTCGGCGCCAGCTGGCGCTGACGCCCGGGCCGGGGGGAAATGAATACGCTGCCGCCCAGACGACGTCGGGAAGCTACTCCCGAAAATCCCCCCGCGACAGGATTTGAGCCGGGACACGCGGAGACACACACTCACCGCGCGCTCTTCACCGACGCTCCCGCCGATGAACACCGCTTATTATTTCCTTTTTGGCTCACGTGCGCGCGCGATCGCTTTGAGTCATTGCCGACAATAAATATGGCTGCCAGAAGCAGAGGACGCAATTTAAATGATCGCCGAAAATAATCTTGAGCTGCGACGCTAGTTTTGACAATCCTGGGCCTCCTGCGAAAGTTTAAGTATATAAATAGAAAAAAAGTTTACAGGTATGAGTCGTATCGTTTGGCACCGCGCCATAGAGTTAGAAATGCAACGTTTTTTTTTCTTGTTTTAAATCAGACCATGTAGCATATAAAAAAGTGACGGCTTCCCGTGTCTCGAAATGATGTCGTAGGTAGCTTTTGTCGCACGTTCTAGTACACAAAAGTCTGGTCGACTTGATCGAAAGTAAAGCGAAAAAAAAATTCATAGAATAAAAAGCTGTCTCATTTGATGCTGCATTGAATGATCCTGGATTAAAACGATGCTGATATATTTGCGCGCTGTATAGTTCTGTGCGGTCCGGTGGTTACCTTCCTTACGTTTTCCAGTCATTACGAGAGAATATATATGGTACACTAAACAAATGCCTATACGTTCATCTTTCCCGCGGAACACGAAGATAGCCAATCACGACCAACAACATAAAAAAAAAAAAAGATCCGAGCGAGTAACAAAGCCCAGAATACGATTAGACACCAGAAACCAGATTCCCGTGAGAAAAAGTGTCTGCGCATGCGCAATGCCGACAGCAGCGCCACCGCGTGATGTCAGAGAGTTGAGCTGGTGTATGCGGAGAGCGAGTCGTCTGCTTTTTGCGCAGGAGTTGCGGTGACGTCAGAAGGAAGCCGATCGCTGATTGGCTTTGATTGAAAGGGTTCTTTGCTAGCCATGATTGGTTATTTACTTCTCTCCACTCGCCTCTCCTCTCCCGCGTTTGCTCTGCTAAATTGGAAAGGGTGAAGGGCTTTCTGGGAGGAACCTGTGCAGCTATTCTTAACCTGCAACGGACTGCAGCGATGTGCGCGCCTAAAGTATAAACCGCACGTAAGCGATTTGTCGAGTGACGAGACAAGCGACGGCGACCCGCTTCGCCATCGCTCTTTCAATCGTGCGACTAGGCAAACCCGCATGAAAGCGACGGGAGCGAGCGACCAAGGCGATGAGCGATGTACGTTTTCTGGAAATCCAAAAACCGAGCGACGCGATGAGCGACAGTGAAAAATCTCCCTCGCTCGTTTCGTCGCTCGGTTATTCGCTCGACAAGAGCTGGTTTGGGAGAATGCGCTCATCTGCGACCCAATCGAATTCGCATTTCTCAGGAGCTGTGAGCTAAACCTTTCTTGACCGCTGTAATAGATCTCTTCTCAGAAGTACATCAAGCATTGTTGGCAGTCGCCATTTTTTTTTAAAAGGGGCAGGGGGGGGGGGTCACGAAGCGTGTGTTTGGATCCGAGTCTTCGTCGAAAGCTGATGCAATTCTCGTGTCCACGATATGCATGCTCAGAGTATACGTGCCCGAACAATGGCGGGCTTGGATAAATGTCGCAGCGGCTACTGGATGGCGCTCAGGTCTGAAAGGGTCTATAACGAAGGAAGCGGAGTGACAAAAACCCTCCAAAAATGCTGTTGAAAAAAGAAAGCAAAAAAAGAAGCACGACGTTTGATATGTTCAATATCCGAGCGCAAATCGCACATGTTCCAGTCGGTTCATTCAGCTTCGCCAGTCAATTCGAGTTTGAAGGTATAGCAATAACTAACGTACTAGCCATAGAGAGCTATAGCCCTTGCGTCTGTGCCAAGCTGCTACACAGCACGACGCAGTTGAAAGAACGCGCCATATCACCAGTTGATAAAAAGAAAGAGATTTAGTTTCATGCTAGTTATTGTAGGCTCCGTACAACAACAACAACAAAAAAAAAGCATTGGAAGCTGCAGCATTGCATGTGCAGCAGATACGTGCTGGATTGTCACATTGAAACCCCAGTCACACCAGTAGCACCATAGTACAAAACACGGTCTGCAGACAGTAGAGAGTTTCAGGGAACCGTTTTTGCACACCCGATACGGCATACGACGGGCCCTCCGGTACGAACTGCGCATGCGCTACAGCGCAAGACCCGCACATGCGCAGTTCGTACCGGAGGGCCCGTCGTATGCCGTATCGGGTGTGCAAAAACGGTTCCCTGAAACTGAGGCGCGTTTCTTCCTCGTATGACGGCCCTGACACTTTGGTCATAGGAACACTGTCTGCCGACACGTTAGAATACGTATGTATGAAACAAACCTGCTTTCTAGAATATGCCTGACGCATGTCCCAAGATAAATCTCTCATCGTGTCCGCGGAGAAACTCCGCGGCTTTCATTGTATGACGTACATATACGAGCAGTGTGCACCTGCGACTTTAATCGCGCTACGTGCAAAAGTAAAAAAAAAAAAAAGACAACCTACAACGTAAAAAAAGAAAAAAACATCAGAAGTTAAGTTCATTTAATATTTGTATATAATGCTAGAAATTTCCTTTATTAAAATGGTTGAAATAGTATGAGTTTAAATTACGAGCTACCCTAAATTTTAAGTCTAGTCTGCTACACGTTGAACGGATTTACGAATATAACTACAATAATATCACAGGAACATCGGGCGAGCTGGTGAACACTCAACATCTTGAAAAACCTAGACTAGGAACAACAACAAAAACAAGATGTACAACACACACACACGCGCACGCGCACGCGCACACGCACACAAACACGCACGAAAACACATGCGAACACACACACGCACACACACACACACATTCTTTCGTCACAACCTCATGCCCCAATTAGGTAATAGCCGACGTAGGTGACGCAGCGTGACGCAGCTCGCGTGAACAGTTTGTTTTTGGTGGTCGTTTTTTTTCTCTTTTCTCGCAGTTAAAAAAATTGTTATCGAAACTGCTGTAGTGCGGTGGAATATGATGGTTCTCGTTATAATTCTAGGAGCTCCAATATAGTTTTATGATGTATTATTGCCAATGTTTCCTTTTAATTTTGTTTTTAATCTTCACGTTTGCAGCGAGTTTATATTAGTTCAAGAGGAGTTGGAGAGTACACCACTAAGCAGACGTCAAGCTATCTGGGGGCACTGAAAATAACTGAAATTAAATAAAATATGGCGTTCGCTTAAACAAACTTCAAAACTACCGCGACGACTTGTTCGCAATGTATAGATATCTCGCAGTGCATCACTTCCTTAACATTTTTTTTAATGACACACTCCCCCCCCCCCCCCCCCCCTTAAAAAATCATCACAAAAAACAACACGCTCAACGGTTTGTTTGGGAGTGGTATTTTTTCGGCGTAAAATAGTGCAAACAAATGAAGAAATGTCGCATGCTCCGACAGATGTCATTAAACGAGAACTTCCGTGATCAATATACGAAACATATCCAGCCAAGAAAAGGTAGAGAAAATTGCGACTTCAGCGCTCAAAACACTGGAAAAAAATTTAGAGCGTCTGGATCCCTCCCGCAAAGCGTTTGGGAACGCCAACGGCTGCAATTTGCGAACAGAACTCGGGTCGAGGTTCAAACTATTTTTAAACCTACAAAAAATCTGCGCTGTATCCAAAACTGAAAAAAAAAGAATCACGTTTTTTTTTAGATTTATTTAAATCAGAATTATTCGATTTAAACCAAATAATATTATTTAAATCAATGTAGCTAGAAAGGGTAATTATTTATCACTAGATATTTTAAAACATGGCAAACATGGCAATTTTTCATTGATGTAAATTCCGCCCTACTAGAACAAAAGCAGTTTTGATATTTATTTAGTTAGAGACCTTTACTAGCATTTTTGTACGTTTTGTTTTGCTTAAAATATGACAATACTTTTTTCTTTTTATTTCTTTTTCTGCGTTATGATTTTCTTATAATAAAACGCCATGTAATTGATGAACGAATCGGAAGGTAGAAATAAAGCTCAGCTTTCCTGTTTTTTCACTAGAGCACTGCTCTTTGCTCGTGTTCAGCTACTTCCGTTGTTTTTTGCGCCTTACACCATGATTTCAACGTTCACCAACTAGCCCAACAACTAGTTCTTCAACAGTACAAGTTCTTCTTCAACTACTTCAATCTTTTCTTGCTTGATTATTGCTTGATTTCGATATAAAAACTAAAATAAAAAACACAAAAAAAAATTGTATGTAAAAAAAAACATATTTTGGGAAATATTAGTGAGGGAAAGTTTGATTTAAATCATCACTGTAAATTGGTGTAATTTAACGAATTAAATAATCTCAGTTTTAATTTTCCACCCTGGCTTTGGCATTGCGCGTGATGAAACGTCACAAGATTATCAGAAAGTAACAAACACCAGCTTTACGGGTCTTAAAAAAAGAAAAAAAAAGTGGATTTGGAGAAGAATGGGTTTAGAAATCCACGAGAAAAAAGCGCAGTAATTTTTTATCCGAATGCTCACTCTCTGAAAACTGGGGATGGGCAATTGATCGATTAACCTCCCGATTTATCGATTAATGCTTCGATCGAAAATAATTTTTTTATCCCTTTATAGGTAAAATTTCGACAAACCAAAATAAAGTAAAAAAAAAAATTGAGTGTGAATTGAATACGCGGGTGTAAACGAGTAATACTGTATCAAGGAAAAATAAACATTCGGTGAAATTTTAACCTACAGTAAACTGAAGGGTCGAGGTTTGTAGCTCCAGACAAGTGCAGAAAGTTGCACGTGTCCCAACCACCTCGACGCCGTGCCAGCGTTCGTTTATACAGCAGCAGAGACGACTGTGAACGGTCAATGGATGTCGCTCTTGCCGGAAACTATCAACGAACCTTTGAGCTGCACCACCCTTTGTGCAGCTCAAAGGGTGGCGATTAGTTCGGTTAAAATTTGGAATTGACGCCAAGCCCTACTAAAGACACGTTGATGTAGCGAAAACAAATGAATACCATTGTCCAATTTAATTGAATAATGGTTTTCCGAAACTTCTAATTTCATTTGCTGTGAAAAAATAAACGAATGAGTCTAAAAATGCGGGAGAACGTATGAGATTGTATAAGAACTCATGTGGGACTACGATAATTTATATTTAAGCTTTGATATGCCTATTGGACAAATTATTTATACTTTTTTTTACAAGAGGTCTACAAACTTGTAAATAAACTCCTATGAAAAAAATAAAATAAAAAAAAATCACGGAAGTATAGGCATGTCAAACAAGTCAGGTTCACTCAATCGATGTTTATTTTGATTATGCTTAACGACATCTCAAATCTTTTACGGTAATGCACACGAAGAAGTGTGGACAAATCGACTGCCACACAAACATATATTCTAAGTCTTCAAAAAAAAAATCCCGTAAATTTGCACATAAACAAGTATCAATGTTAGTCAAAGCGAGCCCGTCGTTGGGGGTTACGCGCATGAGAGCCTGTCTCAAAGCTTAGTATTCTTTCACGTCACGTGGTCGAAAGGTTATATTTAACACGCTGTCGTGAGCGCCTGACAAAAGCCCACGCACTACCACGTGAACAGAGAATGCCACGAGACAGGAACATCGTTTACGCGTTGTCTGCCCTTGGATATACACACGAAACACACCTCAGCAAAAACACAATTTCCCCGTGCGTTCTGTAGCACGCCGAGTCAGGTCTACGAAAGGTGTTCGACCCTTTCGTCCGCGACAGAAGAAATATATAAACCGAAACCAAAACTTCCTGCCTGGTGTCAGAGACGACCGGATTCGAAACTCGAGAAGAATTTGTAACTTGCGTGACGTGAGTGTGCGGTTTCAAATGCGCCTGGGAACGGATGCAGCCGTCAATTCGGTGTGTTGTTGCCTACGCGATTTTTTTTCTCGTGATGGTTGTCAAGATAATACTAAAAAAAAATTACAGCGACCTTTATTTTTGAAGTCACAGAATGTATGAAATGCAGTATTTAGAAAGTGATAATTTTAATTTGTTAAGAAGACTATAGTGTAGTCTTCTTAACAAATTAAAGTGTAGTCTTCTTAACAGATAGGCCTAGCGTAGTAAAGGTCACGTGGCATCAAGATTAAGTTTTTTTTTAAAGATTTACAGATTTCTTTAAAAAAAGCCGTGAACGTTGCACTTTTGCAGTTTGTGCAGGTGAATTATACGGCCAGTGGGATATTATGTGGGTGGCTAGCCTTTGCAATAAATCGACTAATTAATTAAACTTCGTTAATTAACTCTTTAATAAGTGAAAATAGACATATGGTTCCAATTAGAAATTTAGAAAACGTCATCGAAAACCACTAAATCAACTCTTTTTAGAAAGACTTGAAGCTCGTGGGAAACTCGGGGACGAATTAAAGTTACCACTCGTGAAGCAGGCGCAAAGCTGGCAGTGGCAAAATGCGGATGATTAGATCATTATCGCGTTCCGCCACTGCCAGCTTTGCGCCTGCTTCACGAGTGGTAACTTTGGTGCACCCACGAGTTTCCCACGAACTTCAAGTCGTTCTAAAAAGAGTTTATTTAATGGTTTTCGATGACGCTCAGTAAGTTTCTAATTAGAACCATATGTCTATTTTCACTTATTAAGAACTTATTTAAAAACTTTTAATTAATTAGCTGACTTATTGCAAACGTTATCCACCCACATTATGTCCCCCTGGCCGTATAATTCACCTGCACAAACCGCAAAAGTTTAACTTTCACGGATTTTTTAAAACAAATTTGTAAAGCTTAAAAAGAAAAGAAAACAAAAAAAATCTGTATGTATACTGTATTCATAAAGTAGAGGTCAGGTAACGTTGGCTCACGTGACATCGATTTCCTGCTAAATATAGCGGGGAAACTACCTTGGTATATAGTTCACGTGACATCTGGTCACGTGACATCAATTTTCTCACAAAATTTACCTGGGAAGTCGAATTGGTGTATGCGTCACGTGACGTCAATTTTTCCGCTAAATTTAGCGGGGAAACTGAATTGGTATGTAGGTCCCGCGACGTCAGGCCACGTCAGATCAAATTTCCCGCTAAATATAGTGGGGAAACTGAATCCGTGTATGGGTCACTTGACATCAAGTTCCCCGCTAAATTTAGCGGGAAACGCACGGGCGGACGGACGGGCAAAATTTTGGGATTATGGGGTAGCGTTAAAAAGCATTTTATGCTTTAAAATATCAAATTACATTTTCCATACCTAGTGGAAGCACTACTAAGTTTCTGAGGTTATCCGTTTTCATTGCATTTTTGGAAAGCTTACTTTCAGTTGCCCAAACGACTATACGGTACGGGAGAATTCAACAGTGCAATAATCACGGAAAGCTGATCTCTACATATACTTCGCATAATCTTGTTTTGAACCGCAGCGGACAGCTAGGAGCCTCCACAGCAAACCAAGCGCCAGTTTAAAATGTAACGACACCTGACTCCTCGGGCCAGTGCCTCCTGCGCCCAAGGAGTCAGGCTGTGGAGACCCCTAGCCTTCCGCTGCGGTTCAATACAAGATGAAACGAAGTACAGTCACTGCCGACTTAAGAAACTTCGGGCGCGGCTTCAAACGTTCACACTTCTAGCCGGTGATTCGTTCTTCGACTGGCGAGGAAGAAATGCCACCTCGCGGGGACCGGCGCTTCACATCGTCATGCAGTATACCACTGAAGCCGACAGCTAGAGAGGAACTGCCGCCGTCAGCTCCGCCCCGTGGTCGTACGGAACTTCGTACGCGACGACCTGCTCATCACACCGGGGAGAGCGTATTCAGAAAAGCTTGTGAAGAAATTCAACGGGCCCAAATTCGACAACATGATTGGCGCGTTTTCATCGATGGCAGTTCGCCTGGTTTGCGGGGGAGAGGGTGGAGAGGTGGCCGAACACGTCTCAAGGCTTCGGCCCCGTCTCTCTTGTTCGCTTACTCCAGGAGCTTTTGTTTTTTTCCGAATCTGCAGTCGGGGAAGGCTTTGGCACCAGTCTTCGCGGCTTTGAACGCGTAATGAGCCGGATTAACTCTTAGAGACACATATCTCGGATTAACACGGCCTGATTACGTTAATCTTACGAAATGCAACAACCTTGGAACACTGGGCTGTTCTATTTTGTAGGAATGGAAGAGCCCAATGTTCCATTCCTGTAAAATGGGCTCGAAGTACATAACATAAACACATACCCTAATTTAAAACGTCCGTAAAGGATTTTAGCTAATTAGAAAATTGATGACCACGATTATCATTGCACTTAGTGTCCGCCTGGAAGCAGGCGGGCGCAGCGAGGTGAAGAGGGAGGATCAAGGGACATGGCAGCAAAACAAGAGTGCCGGATCCAGCCGCTACCATTACACAGCAGCTGCCCGGCAGTTCAAGCTACAGTTCACGGATAATTCGTTCGGTTCGGTATGTGACCTGTCACGTGTGCGACTGAGTGATTTCGGGTGGACGCAAGGAAAGTAATTTTTTTATGTTTACGTTTATTTATTGATGTCCACCAACAGCAACTATGTTTTCCCGATAGTACATCACAACACAAACGAAAAAGAAAAAGTGAAACATACACACGCACATCAAACACTCTATAGTCGGTGACAAATTAAACGTGCCCTGAGGAGGTTTTTAAGATCGCCTAAATATGGCGATAACACACTCTGCTGGCTTTAAGCGTCCTAGAAATCTCTAAATCATGACGAAACGCGGCCGATTTTTCTATTGAAAAAGCAATCAAAGATTGCAACACACCGATTACGTTTCCGGCGATGGGAGAGACCATGTTCGGAAACCAGGACCACTATCAGTCAATAGCAAGCGAAGGATCTTCGCGCCTCTGACCGGTGGAACCGCGGAGTGATATGTCGAATCATAGCCTCCACTACACTCACAAAGCCTGGCTGTTCGACGACGGAGTCATATAGTGCCCGGTCCCAGATTTAGAGCGCGAGGACCTGGTAGCACAGAGCATTAAAGAGCCATTTTTCGGGGAACCTGGACGTCAGTACAGAGCTTTTGCAGCGGCGAGGACCGGAAACACACTCGTTCGCTCAGGAGAAGTGTGTTTTGGCGTCTCGCCGCAGCGGTGCGCCAGTCACGTGGCTCTCCTCTCATCCGTTGTCTGCCGCTCCACCTTTTCCATTACGGCGGCCGCTTCTCGTAGCAATCTGCCAGTCTTTGTCAGTATATAGGAGCAGTGGCGTAGCCAGGAATTTTTTTTTCGGGGGGGGGGGGGGGGGGTGGCTGTGATGTCATGACTTGGTGTGTGAAGGGGGGGGAGGGGGGGGTCAAAATGCATGTGTATATGATAGGGTCGGCTGGATTTCGGGGGAGGGGTGTGGGGGCTGAAGCCCCATAAGCGCCCCCCCCCCCCCCCCCCCCTGGCTACGCCCCTGTATAGGAGGCTATGGTCGAATGCGCGTGACTCGTGGCCCATAGCCCGAACTACGATTCAACCCAGCGACCGCGCGCTCGAGCGCTCGAGAGCTGACGACCGGACAGATCACTCACGCAGAAAACAAAGAACAAACAAAAAACAAAAACATAGTTAATTGCTTTTGAGACGATTATTGAAGAATTATGTTCCCTCTCCACGAAATTTTTTTTTTTTGACTACTCTTACTTGCTTTTATCATCTACAGAAGCATACACATTTTGTAATAAGAGTGTTTGCAATCTCAACTAAATGTTCCGTTTTCATTGGTCACATGCCGTCCTGGCACAATGCTTCTCTCATCGCAGGGGTTGCCGTAATTTCGATCTTTGATTGCGTTTTTCATAGTGAAATCGAGCGCGCATCGTTATGATTCATGGATTTCTAGGATGCTTAGAGCCCGCAGAGTGGGTTATCGACATATTTAGGCGATCTCATAAACGTCCTCAGGGCACCTTTAAAAGTAGAGTGGAAGCCCCTCCCACCTCTTTCCACTATAGCAAAGCGAACGCTGGAGAGGAGGTCGCCTCTACTCCAGCGTTCGCTCTGCTAAAGTGGAAAGGGGTGGGGGGAGCTTCCACTTCACTCTTACCTGTCGTCGACTATAACATGATACACACACACACAAAAAAAAAAAAAACGAACACAATTTTAAAAAAATGCGGAAGACAAAATCACATGTCTTACTGTAGTTCTGGCATTACTAAATTGTCGTTAAAATAGCTTGAAGGCCTCCGTGACAATTAAAGGCGACGAAAGAACGAGGTTTCCATCCGGGTGTAGACCCGCTGGCAATATGAAGGTGAACACCTTACCTGGTTTCTTGCCTGTTTTACGGCTCCCGAAAGCTATATTAACTCTCAACGTCTCAAATGGTACGTGGCTTGGGGTCTAAACTTTGCGTACTAGCCCTCTTCTGGAACAGAGCTTGTTTCAAAACTTGCACGAGCGTCAAAAACAAGGAGAGGGCTGTTCACCCTCATATCGCTCACGGGTGTACATATCGCTCTCGGGTGTACATATTTGAGGTATGAACTATATGGTTGTGCAGCTACTGAGGAGGGGCGACAGATCCCTACGAGCGAGGTTAGTTGCCTAAAGATAAAATGACCAGCAGATTGGTGTGCCTAACGTGACAGGCGCTGTATGTCAAGTGCTTCGGATCGTGCAGACTCTGGCTGTCCCAGCGTAGGCTGCTGTAGTGAACCACCAGCAATCTTTGGCTACCGCAGCGAATGTGAGCGTTGGCGACCGGCGACAACGTCGGGAAGCAGACAGGACGGGTCCAGGAAGCATGCAATCAAGGAAGCATCTTCAGGCAGATGTTGGTCGTTTGTTGCCATCGAAGCGTTTCGGGCGCACGGAAGAAGACCCTAGTCAAGTTGACCGTCAAAGAGCAGAACTGCAACCGTTTACTATAAAAATGTTCTTGGACTAAGGAAGAAGGCGGACAAATTTGTGCAGGATCTTTTGACCTCGAGTTACGACATCGTGTGCCTCACGGAGACTTGTTATTACGTGAAAGCAGATTTCATTCATAGTTCTTTTTTCAAATTGCGCGGTGTTCCGACAAGACTGTGATTGTAACTCGCGTTAACTACAGGTTGGGTGCACGGTGGAGTGATTACTGCTCCGAACAAGAAAATTAATGCGCACCGGCGTTTTGACCTTAAGACGTCCGATGAATGCTTCTGCAGGATCGAATTGCGTTCTACTGGAGGTGACATACGTTTGATTAGAAGTTACTATATTTCGCCGTTGCCAGACCCGGTGGCGTTTCGTGATCACATATATATGCTGGACGTCTGTACAACGGCCGCGTCTCATTATCGTCTTCCTATATACTTATGTATATATAGATATGGAGATTTTAACCTTTCGTGAGTAGCGAGGCATTCTGAAATAGTGAATCGCAGTGATTCTTGTACCAAATTGAAATCATTTTGCTTGCTTGATTTTATATTAATTAGCAAGTTCGTTCAGTCTAACCGCATTACAAAATGCCGCTCATAACATGTTGGACTGAGTTCTTCTAAATAATCAGTGTCCTCAAATTGCTGCCGCATGTACCCTACTTTTCAGAGTCGACAAGTACCCATCCCATCCCCTCCCCCCCCCCCCCCCCCCCCTTCGCCTCTTCTTCTGTCTTGTTAGGTTTTCTTCGGCCTCGATCAAATACCACTCCTTTTTTTCCTCGCTATAGCAGGGAAGACTACTGTGAACTGGACAAATGTTTCGAAATCATGAATTGATCTTGCGTAAGAGAAATAAATTTTGTTGGTGTAGCGGCAGAGTGTTTTATAAACAATATTTTCAAAAGAAATGCGCATCTATACTCCCGCTGGTGCACCATCGACTTGGAAGTTTCCTTTAAAAGGCTTTATTCGGAACTAAGGCAGAACTGTCGTAGAAAACTTAATTACTACCGAACGTATAAAGAAACTGGCTCGCAGTACTGGCATAACAAATACACGCCGTGCGGATTCCCGGTGAAAACATTATATGCACAGGATAACAGGAGATATAAAGTGAGTGTTGCGGGCCTTAGGAGTAATTCTGTACGTTTCTGGAAATATACGAAGAAATACACGAATGAACAACGACAGACTTTATAAGAGATGGATGCTGTGATTTCTATTCCTTGGAAGTGCTAGCGTCAAACATGTTCGAAGGTTTTTCGTACTCCTTTTTCATCGGACACTTTGTACGATGATACATTCCCCACTGATTGGAGTGGAGACGGGATGCAGTAGTGTAACTGGAGGGGGGGGGGGGGGGGGGGGGGGGCAGGGGGGTACAAGTGCCCCAGGCGCCACTTGGAAAGGGGGCGCCGAGCCGAGTCCACCTATAATAATATTATAATGATGATGATGATGATGTCTTTAACACTATCATTATGAGGGACGCGAAATTTCATTTGCCATGGGCGCCGTCATATCTAGTTACGCCACTGACGGGATGGTAGCACTGGACGTGGACATCTGTGCAATAATTGAGGCGGTTAAGAAACTCAAGCCAAAGGAATTCCTGGGTTTTAATGACCATCTAGGTTCCACCTTAGAAAAAGAAAAAGAAGAAAAAAAAAAAGGAAGTTTTGCACATTGTTCTAGTTCTTACAAAATTTATTTGTAGAAAGATGGAGCGATGCTTTTGGCATCTGGAACGTGTGGGTCTTGCTAAGATATCACACGCCTAATTTAAAATAGACCTACACATATCTTAATTTTCTACATAAAGGGGAAAAGCGGCTATGCTCCACGAGAAGCCCCGACTTTTTTTCTATGGTTCTTGTGGTGAAAACAAGGATAGTAGTTTCATTTTAAAAGGCTCTTCCTGTATTTTTAGCACAAGTTTGTAAGCTTTTGTTTTTCTCTCAAATACAATTTATCTCCGACTGTGTGGAAACGTCCAGGAAACTTACTGTGTGAAAATGTGCAATCTCCAGATTTATAACCGGTTTCAAATATGAGGACCCTAATGATAATTAAAAAAAAACACAATTATAACTCTATTTATCATAACTCTATATATGTTACTCTATCTATTGACTCTATTCATAAATGGTGTAGTAATTCGCAAATGTCCCTCAACGTTAACAAATGTAAACACATGCGCTTCTCTCGTTCCACCTTCCAAACTTCCTTTCCCAAACACACATACAACTATATTGGTGTTCTTCTAACTAAAAACCTCGCTTCGGACAGTCATATTAATTCAGTGGTGCCTGCTGCTAACCGAAACCTAGGTTACCTCCGTCGCAACTTCAGATCTGTCCCAAGTAACTTAGAGACTTCTGTACATTTCCTTAGTACGATCGAAATTAGAGTATGCATCCTCCATTTAGCACCCTCACTTTTCTTCACTAACAGGCAGTATTGAGGTTGTCCAAAACTGTGCCGCCCGGTTCATTCAATCTGACTACTCACGTTTTTTCTAGTGTTACTTGATTAAATTCTGACCTTCCTCTTCCCTTATTTGCTACCTGGCGGAAACTTTTTCGTCTGTGCCTCTTGCATAAAGTCTATTATTCGCCCCTACTACATCAGCCTCTTCTCACTCCGCCAACCTATTCGTCTTCTAGACTAGATCATCCTAAAAAAAAATAGCCCGGCCGCGATGTCTTTCCACAGCACATCAAAACGCCCTTCTCCCCGACGTAATTGTGGACTGGAATGACCTTCCCGGTGACATCGCAGCCATCGAGGACTCCGCCACATTTCGCGAAGTGATTCAGCAATATTGTAATGCCCACTCCCCTCTCTAACGCCTCACAGCCTTGAGGGTATTGTAAATAAATAAATAAGTCGGTATTAATGCTATCAAATACATCCAAGATTATTTTTAGATTAGAGTTTTTACGCGCTCGTGTCGCTTCTTTTGGCACAAAATTAATTTCGGCGCGAAATGGTTTTTGTAGTGCCGCTCGGTAGAGTCTAATCTGTGTTTTGTTCATGGAGTTCTGTGCCCCAGTCATTAAGAACTGTGGGCAGATTGATGCGGGTCATTTATACGCGACAAAGGTTCAGTGATATGACTGGCTCGAATAATTTTGGAGCAGTTTTTGGAGCAGCCAAAATGCCAATTTTTTGAGCAGCAACAAGAACCTTTGGAGCTTATGAGCGCACACTTTTGCTGCAAATATTACGTTAAGATTCGTGTGGTAGCCTTGTCAGACTACAAAACACTGTCGGTTTTACTTCCAACTTGCAGACACCCTTTGGTTACCGCCAATTGCATGGCAGGCTTGATTTACTTAAACACTAAACTACCTATTTAATTTTGCGTACAAGCACCACACACAGCAATGATATGCTGATTTATGAAGGACAGTACGAACTGACGTGAATGGTCATTTTATGTACAGAATCGTAGGTATAAACCAAGTAGTGCGTACCACTGAAATTATGTTAGAATATAGAACAATGTTGAACACCCGAAATGACGTTTCATTCAAAAGTACTCAAAGTTGTAATAAAACCTTCAGATGAAAACAAAAGGTTTGTCATTCTACTATGATCAATTAAGTTTTGTATCTAGAACTTTATGATAACATAAACATCAGCATGTGGACGATAAATATGCTTAAAAAAACAGCAGAACTTGCTAAGGTTATTTCCATGCTTCCATCCACTGTTCTAGCTAATTTAGTTTTGAGTTACTGTATCGAGTGCGTCATCATCGCACAGATGGAACTTAGATAAAGTGATAACTGAACAAAGAGCTGGCATGAAACATAAACATATAGAGCAGTCCATGTAAATCTTCTTGGAATTTCCAAGTATACCAGCTAAATCTCCTACTTGAAAAACACAATGTCATCAAAATATTACTGTTCATAAATTAATAACCGCAGTTCTTTTTTTAGTTAAAGGCCGACGACCAGATTCGAGATTCTGCAAGGCAGAAGATCCTCCTCATCATGGAGGAGGAGGAAACAGGCAATGGTGGACAGGGTAGAAGGGGGAGAGGAGGAAGCGGGGAAAAAGTGGAAAGCGCGCGAACTGGTCGTCAATCTTTAATTATATATGTATATATATATTTTTTTTTTTTTGCATTTATAATTTTTTGCAGTTTTGCTTTGGAGAAGTATTTTCTCCTTAGAGTAAGGGTGCGCTGCGGCGAAGCAAGCTGCGCAAAGTTGCGATGATTACTTTGCGGTTGTCGCTTCACTGCTGTGCAGCAGCGTACGGGAAGAAGCGCACTCAACAGAGCTAAGTATAACCCGTCAGAAGAGACCACGAACATGCCGATTATTGTGAAACTTTTGAGCATACTGTCTCTGTTCGGTACACAGATAAACTCAAATAATACGTTATGGGAGGTGACAACTAACAGTCTCGAAAATTTGCGCCAGACTACCGTCACGATCCGATCGTGTAGCGAGGCCCGGGCTATTATATTTTAACTAATTAATAAAGTGCAGATAAGTTTTGGCAAAATTGTTGGCGCAAATTTCACATATTTCGGCAAATTGTTGCCAGCTGTAGCAGGGTAAGCAATTTGGCCGCAGTTCGGCGCAAACGGCGCACCAATCACGTCACTGCAAAATTCTTCGATAACGTCAACTATGAATTGCTTCTTGCTAAGAGATAAAATGGTTTCTGACGTAACACATGCCGGTAGTCACCACTTCACTGCAAGGCAAGCATGCTCTCGGGTGGAGCTCCACTCTGTCTTGAACCATTCATCGTAGATGTTCTTCCCGGTTGTCGCTTCAAGACAAAAATGCTGAAACGATCCATGGCCAACTCCTCTCGAGAGTCGCACTTCTTGTGTCAGTTAACGCGTGATGGGCGCAACCGATACCTTATGTAAAGATTAAAAAAAAACAAAAACAAAAAAAACCAAGGAAAAACGTGTTTCTTTGTGTGTGTGTGTGTTTTTTTTTTTTTTTTTTTTTTTTTTTTTTTTTTCTCCCACACTTGCGCTGCTTTTTGTTGGAATTTCGCTTCGAGCAACGAGAGGTAAGTGCTCCTGTCTTTAGCCTCATTTTTGTGCATGAAGTACAGGGTGTCCCCCCAAAACAAAAATATTTACCGTTTTTTTTTTCTTTGGGGGGGGGGGGATTTTGCATATTAGTCAACTCTGTGCTGCTGAATTCAAAAGCATAGCACGTCAAAAAAAGGGGCAGGGGCATTTTTTTATGTGAGTTCAAAGGACGAATCCAGGCAGAAGCATCATAATCTAAATCCCCAGACAAAGAGAAACAAAAAGTAACGGACAAAACGATACTTTATTTCTCCTTGTCTTCTCCGGGATTAGGCTATATGTCTCGATCGCACTCCAGTGAAAGGAGAAAAGAAAAGGTACGCGCATGTAGCTTTGTCCACGTTGCATCAGAAAGATCGCCTTCTCCTCTTTTCTTCAGCACTCCCACCAAAGCGACGAGCACGTGGCAAAAGCCAAAGCCCTACGCGGCTCGCGGCTCTCATCGCGTCAACACGTCAATGATCGCCGAGCGCGGGCGAGGCGGCGGCGGGTGCCTATAAACCTCATACTCAAACACCGTTCCGGAACCCCGCGCACGAATCTGGTGCTCGCCCGAGAACCACCTTCCCTCACCCTCGCACAAACTAGCGCGCGCGCGGGCGCGCGCACACACACTAACGCGCAACTGCGCGGCGGAACGTTTTTTCGGGGCGGTCCTTCGCGCATAATGCGCCGGCGCTTCGCCGGCGCGCAACACACAAAGAAAAAAAGAGGCACAAACCCGATCCCGCGCCGACCAATAGCACCGCCTTTACCCCCCCTCCGGCTGGCCCATGCATTGATCCGGGGGACTGGGTTTGCTCCGCCGCCGCTGCGGCTCGCGAGAGAGAGCGCGCCGGCACCGGGATGCCATCCCCCCAACTCGTGTATAATTCATAGCGGAGCCGATGCGCGCGCTACCCGGGTGCGCGGCAATGTACCCGACGCCAGGTCCGATCCTCCAGCTTCATCACACGCCGCAGCACCACCACCAGCGGTCTTCATCCGGAAGTGCCACCAACAGTTCTTTCCTCGTGGACAACTTGCTGTCGCGCAGTGACGGTACGTCCCCGGCTTCTGCGGGCGGCAACCACGCCGCCGTGCTGCAAGAGTGCTGCGGCGCCCTCGTGTCTAGCTCCGGCATGACGCCCCGCGACGAGGACGAGGTGCGGACGACGCCTCCGCTCAAGTTCGGCGTGACGGCGATTCTGGCCGATCATCACGGATCGGCGGCGGCGATGGCCAAGGACAGGGAGAGGATCTTCGGTGGTGCGAGGACTGCGGCCGCCGCGTCTCTGCTGGCTGCGGCTGCGGCGACGGGTAAGTCGGATTAGGGTCTGCCGGACGTGGGACACCGTGTTTGTGTGTGACGTCTTCATCAGCTAGTTAATATTGTCATTTCGTTTTGCGTGACCCCGCCATAATTCGATTCGACGTCTCCATATGGTGAACTGCAGCACGCGAAGAAACAAAGGTGACAGTTGTGTTTATACGCATTATGCATAGGTGTGATGCTTTAAATGTCACTAAAACACTGTTCCAACAAAACGATCACCGATGAGCACCATCCGCGTTGATGGGAGGAACCAAGTTTTCCGTACCGGAGCAAGATGCTACTCTAAAGCAAAGAAAGACGGAAAACGAAACCACTGGACGCCGCCATTGCTCTGCTACGGCATCCCATTCACACTCGATTGGGAATTAAGTGACACAGGGCCACTGTGATTCGAGGCAAATCATGATGGTCGCCAGAATTTATGCTCAGAAAAAGTCCAACCCTACATTGGGCGCCAATATCGGTGGTGCCTGGGTTGCAGGAAAGTCGATGGTGATTGGAGTTTGGTTAGCGCGAGAGCTACGAGGGTCCAAAATGCGCCAAGTGTATACCGGAGATTATTGAAGAAACGAGAATTAAGGAGTAACCAAAGCTGTAGTAGCTGATGATGTAATAAGACTGTGAACGTGAGCCGTGAATAACATATGAACATGAGTTCCGGGTCTAAAAATTATGAATATGGGTTTCATGCTGCAAAATCAGCCTGACCATATTTTGCAATATTTTAAAGTCTTCAACGAGAGGGACATATTTGGTGAATAAGAGTTACAAACCGGTGCGTAGAGCCAGTTGCGTTAAGAAACTATAAAAAACGCCGATAATGACTAGATGCTCGTCGCCAAGAAGGAAGGCAAAATGAAACGGGAGACGATACTTAAAGGAGCTGTGCAACGATATTCAATTGGAATGTTTTTCTCTCTGCACGAGCTTACTGGCACACCTGGGACTCAAGGATACTCACACGCAACGCCATTGGCCAAGAAACTCCTTTGTTGCGGTGTAATTTCAAGGACAAAAGCCATCATTTTCATGCAATATCTCCTTTGCAAAATTTGATGACGTAACTCGGGGATCGCAGTACTCCCAAGTGACGATATTTGAATGCGGTTCATAGATTGGACCCGAGCATTGCGTGGGCACTCGACTTGGGCTCGTGACAATTGCTAGCTCGAGCAGCATCCGGGTAGTGGCCCGTGTCCAATCGCTGCAACGACGACAACAGCCGAGCCATAACAATGTCTGGAACTCAGCGCGTGTCCTGCGCTTTGCCAACCCCAGCGCGTGGCTATGATCAACACTGGCGGCATATAATCGGCTCCAGATCACGTGGCCGCTTGTTCTGGCTGCGAGTTGAGGGGGTGAACGCTGCTCGTTTTTCTTAAATTTTTCTTCTGGGACTTCTATTGCGTGGGGTGAAAAATGAACGCGTGTTTCATAGGTCATTAACGTTAGGGATCCGTTTTAAGCGGTATTTGTGCACAGTACAAAAATTGTTGCATCGCTCCTTTAAAAAGATCTGGAAAACATGATCGTCGCTGTTGATCTAGATACCTGCAGTGCCACAAAATGTGCAAGACAGTCACTACTTTGCCAAAATGCTCACACAGTGAAGCATCTTCACCACAAAGCAAATACAACTGTGTTAAGCGCGAGTGGTCAATCCTTAGGCGGGATATCAAAATTTCACGGGAACGGTTTCTGTGATGTTAACTCTCCCACAGTCCAAAAAAAGGTTCGACAGCATGTAGTTTATTGTTAGTTTTATTATCAAACTCGGACTGTAAGGCCTTATAAATCAATCTTTCGAAAACTGTCTTAAATTCTTCGTGTGGCGATTTAAGGGACGATTGGAGAAAAGGCTCTACAGAAAGACACAAAGTTACTCCGATATATTTGTCCCCGTTGTCTACCCTGCGCTGGGATAGAGAGGGATGTAGTGAATAAAATAGCTGCTTAAAGAGGGAAAAAAAACGACGCTATATGACAGGAAAGACGAAGTAAGTGATCAAACAGTTTGTCAGTCTTGATCAAAGAGTTTGTCAGTCTTGATCAAACACTTTGTCAGTCTTGATCAAACAGTTTGTCAGTCTTGATCAAACAGTTTGTGAGTCTTGATCAAACAGTTTGTCAGTCTTGATCAAACAGTTTGTCAGTCTTGATCAAACAGTTTGTCAGTCTTGATCAAACAGTTTGTCAGTCTTGATCAAACAGTTTGTCAGTCTTGATCAAACAGTGCTCCTTTGCTACCTTAATCTGATACTACCTTGTCGCTTGATGGCTACGCAGAAGAAAAACAAGACTAGGTGCATTGAATTGTGCATCGTTGCATCATTGGTGGCTTCCAGGGCGCATGCATGAGCAAATCTATAGCAATGCAGCGACACCATCTCAAAGCCCCAATACATAATCTTCACAGAGTGTAGGCTCGAAACTTTTCACATTTGAATCTGACCGTCTCACCGGCGCAATTTAAAAAGGAAAACATGCTTTCGCCTGTGTAACGTAGTTATGTACACTTGAGTATAGCTGATGACATTACTAACACCACGTGCACGTAAAGACAGCAAGGATGCGTACTTAATCTGCTCTTATACCTGCGCACGTACAACATATACCCCACTATCCTTTTTCATTAACATGAAGCACTAGTTTGTCTCTGTTGTTTTTTTATGCTGTGGACAATGCGCGGAGCGGAGAGGGATTGACCAGTGAACCCTATAGTTCTACACACTTAAGGACAAGAAATATTCATACAGCGGTACCTGAATCAAGTGCTTTCTAAAGATAAGTCATGGAAACCTAGAACCACGTGTCCTTCACCTGTTCTTCACAGATAACAAATTCAATTTTCGGGGAAGGAAGCTCGTAACAGTGGCCTTCTGAGCGGGACGCAGCTCTATCAGACTTACTTTTATCCAACGATCCCAGGATCATATGTATATCGTTTACAGACAACATGTCCGAGCAAACCTCCCTGTTTTTCCATCATCTCTATCACTCACTCACGGTCACCAGAAGGCAACCCCGATGGTTTTGTTTCCTCACGCCGTGGCTCTTCAAACACAAAAAGCCCAAAATTTAGGGCTCAATGAGTCGAGACAATTTACTGGTCAGAAAATGCCGGCATCGCTTTTTATTTCTATTACTTTTTCACTTTGATGATCACGTCAAACGACCATCAAACACCTTAGAGATGAGTTCAAGAATTGTGAAGTTGAGCTTTATATTGTAATTTATCATCTTCTGACTTTTTTGTTTGTTTCATTAAACACGTCAAGAAACAATTGTGTGGTTTGTTTTGCACAGACATACTGACAGAAGCGTGACGCAAGTATATATAAACTCGCGCGTACCACCACTAAACTAAAAGAACGAATTTTTCGCCACTAAACTAAAAACGCCACTAAACAGAAAGAAAAAAAATGTTCCGGTTAATTAATTTAGAGAGCAGAAGCAAATTATTTCGTTCAGTTTGTCTTTCGCTATAACTTGCTCAAGTATAGTCGTTTGGATAATGATGTGGAGGCAGTCGCGTAAATAACTCCGAGATTCAAATAATCTAAGTCAGCTCATAGATAATCCAATAATGATCCGAGGCAGCTCACGAAAGATCAGTGCGCGAACGGGAATTCGGGATGAGGGCCCGCCGCGTCGTGGTCGATCTCTGCGGTAACGGGAATATATATAATGTACCCCAAATATCCCCAGTCAGAATGCTCACACATCGTACAGAAACGACGTGATGACAGAATTATCTGCGGAAACGCCTTTAGCATATTAGAAAGCAGGTTTGCTTCATACAACTGTATATGTCGGCAGAAAGCTTTTGTATACGATCAACCTGACTGGACCGTTCCTATAAGGAAGCAACACGCGTCGGACATTAGGGAGTTTTAGGGAACCGTTTTTGCCCATCCGATACGGTACTGTTTCGTAACGGTTCCCTAAAACTGTCTAGTGTCTGCCGACTGCCTTTTGTACGATGTATTAAACCGCGGTCAGACTTCTCCATGCATCGTACGAAAGACAAGATGTTCGCCGTGTTCTTCAAAATGCATATTTTTTTTCTTTGGTAGGGGTTTTGCAGTGATTATACATTAAGACGTATCACTGTCAGGAAGTTTCATTTGCTTTCGACATGGGCTATAAATGTCCACTGTCTCAATTTGCATGCCAGTGTAATGAACGCACTGGTGCGTCCTTGGGAAGATAGTAATTGACCTGGGAAACTTGACAATTTTGTTCTGCAAAATCACGCCACATTCGTTGGTCTGGCGTAATCAGCAAAATCTACGAAGCAGATCGTTTTGGAGTCGCGAGCGACGAAACACAAAACATATCACTTATCTCTGAAGATTTGTCAAACATTATCTTTTAATGTTTGCAAGTTTTTTTTTTTTGTGTTAAGTATTTTGAATAAGCTAACTTAACAGTCTAGAATGGCGTGCCACACTACATTTTTATCCTGTCAATGCCAACAGGAACCGCATGTTCTTGCTTGAATGCGGATTTGGAAGGACTGCAAGTTCGCAAAGAGCAACTCGTAATAATGGAAATAAATATGACGCAATCTACGCTTCTATAGGTATTATACCTATCTTAAAAAAGAAAAAAAAACTTTATTCCGTTGCTCAGTTATTTGCTGATTACAAAGACCCAATGTTTTAAGAACTGAATTTACAAAAAAAAAAAAAAAAACATGAAGAGAACGCGAAGCAGTTCAGACAATCAGGCAAGGAAATGTAAGTAACCCTAATCTCGGAAGACGTCGTTTTAGAAGTTACAGACAAATAGCTTAGAGTTGGATGTAAACACGCAAAATGCTCTTTCGAAGCAACTTATACACCACCTTTTTATCATATAAGCGAATTCCCGTGGTGTGGACGAATGCGCGGTGCCTGATGTTCAGCGGAAGACAGCTACTGCGCAAGCGCAGAGCGTCTGCCACAGCCCAGTAGACGAGGATGTCAGCTCGCAGAAGATGGCTTAAAGTATTTATAAAAAATACTGATTTCGTTGTTTTCGGTGACGCTCTATAAGTTTTTAATTGTAACCATATGTTTATTCTCACTAATTAAAAAGTCGATTAGCAGAATTCAGTTAATTATTTGATTTATCTTGATAATTCGCCTCTCTTAATATGTCCCCTTGGCCATGTATAGCTCACCTGCACAAATCGGTTTAGAGTAGCTTTCGCGACTTTTTTAAAGAAACCTGTTAAGCTTAAGAAATAAAAAAAAAACACCCTGAATTTTGTTTTACTGTCGGTGGCTTTTAATTGACAATAATAGTAAGACAAAACACGCAACATTAAAACGTCTCAGTGACTCTGAGCCAACGCGCTGGCCTATGAATCCCTATTTGTCGTTTTCGAATACCGGCCGAGGTGCCCGCAGTCTGAATTCTGGGATTTCGGGGGCACCTGGAAAGGTCTCCCATTGATCGAAATGCACCCGCGATGTTTTTACTGGGGCGTGCCAAATGAACTTCATTGCTCTGACTTGTAATACTCTAAGAGCTCAATATTTGCTTCGTCTTACCTTAGCTTAGAGAGGATTTAACGCTACAGGCTGATGAAGCCGAAGAAGCTGCGCTTAAAGGTCATGCAGTTCGTTCTCTTACCGTGCCTCTGCGATCGGGGCTAGGCCAAGTGCGGTCCGGGATCGGTGGCCGAGTGTATTGGAGCGCCGACGCTCGGAGCACGTGGAAAAGGCGCTAAAAATGACCGTGTGAAATACTAGCGAACAGATGATTGCGTGGCATCGCTTCTTTTGCAATGGCTGAAAGCACAGGTGATCGGTGCAAATACTATGACATACTTACTTTTCAACACAATTCAAGAATATACAAAACCAGTTTCTTCGCACTTCCCATGAACGTGCGCAGTATGGATAAGTAAGGTCGATTTGTTTGAACTGTTTTTCACTGCTTTAAGATAAAGCTTTGATGCCCTTTTTTTAACGGAAACGTGGTTAACTGCAAACGACCAGTTCCCGACTATCTCAGGTTACAAAGGCATGGGTATGATTAGGTGAATGAAAAGGAGGGGTGGAATTGGGATTAATATTTAAATAGAGCCCATCCACTTCAGATGAAGATGGAGGACCAGCGAGGCTTTTATCTTTACGACATCTTTAGGACAATTTTACGACAACTATACGACATCTATATGCGATTTAGACATGACTGCAATAAAGACACGTACACGACTTTGTCGTTTAATTGTTTTTATTTAAATCTTTGTGACTAAAGTGATCATTACCTTATGATCACTTATGGGTAAGTTCTAAAACATATTTTTTAAGGCACACCTCGAGGGGAATTTTTTTTTTACGACTGAACCCAAATTTTTTCACCAGCATCGCGGAAGCGAAAGGAAAGAAGGTTCGATCGGCGCGTTCTGTCCTCAGCGTCGTCACAGCGCACTCTTAGCTGAGATAAGTCGGTGACCGTAGATGATAACAAAAGATCAGGACCTCACTATCTAATAATGCCAAGGAATGCTGACTCACGCGGGTTGTCCCATCCTTTTTATTTTTACTTGCCACGACCAATCGGAACGAAAGAGCGCCGTTTAAACGGAAGTTTTTTTGTTAACATCCATGGATGCATTTTTTTTCCAGATCCTAGCACATAACAGCTTCGGTGTGAAAAAATGACATTTGAACATTGAATTAAACAGATATTCAGTTATGAATACAGATACTGCGGCGAGGCGGTTTCACGAGCTGCTACTCTCTTAGAACTTTATCAGCGCGATAACATGGTCAACTAGAGTAACCACGACAAGTGTAACGTCGCTTGATGTTTGTGTTACAAACCCTGATAGTGTGCCAGGCGTAATAACGCATGACATCAGTGGTCACAAGACCATTTTTTGATTGACAGGTATCCAAAATGCTGTTAGAAACTGCGACAAAGAAAGGCACGTGTACAGAAGATTAAATTAGGAGTTATTAATAAAGTTTAGTGAATTTGTTGCACAAACGGACTGGAGCGACGGTTTTGATGAGGAAAACTTGATTCTAGCTTATAATGCATTTTCGTCTATGCTTCAACTGTGCTACGAGGCTGCATTTCCGCTAGTTACATCTTATAAAAAAAATCATAAATAAATTCTATCTTGTTAAAAAAAAGTTGAGAAAATAAATAGGCTGTATCATACTTTTGTTAAATGCAGTAGCCGAATTTGAGATAAAAAGACATTACTTCAATGCGCGTCTTAAAAAGGCAACTCGAGAATATCACATGCAAAAGATTTCCAATATATATAGCGACCCAAGAAAGGTGTGCGAAACAGTTAACAGTCTACCTGGTTGAATAATTATGCACAGCATTGTGGAGGTCGTCAGTCTAAGTAAAAAAAAGGGCTGGCTGGCCATTAGCTTGTATACAGACAACGAACACCTACTTTATAACGGTAGTGGCATATACAGAGTAATAAAAGATTTCGTAATCCAGAGCTACGCACTTCCAAACATCGCCATTAACTATCATTATTTTATTTCCAACGACTCCGTACAAAGTAGATACAATAATCAGAAAACTAAAAAAAAAACACAAAAAAAACCCTGCAGCGGGTTTTGACGAGATGAAAGCTTTTTTTCTATCATATAGCATCGTCCACGCAAAGCTTCATTATTTTTCATTTAATTAACCAGATGTTTATGCCGCCTATTGTTTATATTGTTCACATTTTGTGTACCGGCGTTTCTGCGTGTGCTTCGATTGCTGTTTTTATTGGTTTTCAAAATGTGTTTGTAATTACCACTCCTATTGAAGTTTTTAACTTGGATTAACAGTATTTCAAATAAATAAATAAATTAATTAAGGGATGTTAATGAAAAAACATTTGCATAAGAAATTTCTTTTGTCTATTAAACACACATGAATCAAACAAGATATATAAAACATAAGAACCATATAAAAACTATAAACTATATAAGTTTCTTGTATTGTTCTTATATGTTCTTGTATATCTTATATAAATCTTATATGGTTCCTTTTGTTCTTATATATCTTGTATTATTCAAATGTGTTTATTGGACACAAAAATTTCTCATACAAATAGGATATTTCATTTAGGGGAGTAGTCCCTGACAAACTAAAAAAATGTCCGATTCGCAAAGGCGGGGAAATGACTATTCCACAAAACTACAAGCTAGTATCAGTTTTACCAATTTTGTCCAGACTATTTGAGCGTGCAATCGTCAACGGGCTAGAAAACTATTTCTCAGAGCATGCTATAAAACCGAAACACAATTTGGTTGAAAGAAAAAAAAAAAAACCACTGAATTAGCATTTTTTTTGTATAAAGAATAAAATTACAGGCAATATATAAAACAAGTTATATACACTGGAATATTTTTCGACATTAAAAAGGCATGCGAAACAGTACAACATGATATTTTATAGGGAAAACCCGAGTGCTATGGTATACGTGGGGCCACATTGCAATTAATAAAACATTATACAAAAAATCGCTATCAGTATGTTATGGTTAAAAAAGGTATCGTCAGGCAAACTAATTATAAACATCGCATCCCCCATGGCTCCATCATGGGACCATTATTAGTATTCCTAATCTACATTACTAGTATAGTCAATATACTAAATTTACCAGACATAGTGATGTTTGCAGATGGTATACGAATGTATTTTTCAGTGTAATAAGTAAACAACTTCTCGAAAATGTGGCCAAAAGTCATTTGGCGAATTCGTCCGAGTGGCTCGAAATAAAACAAACCGCAACTCAATCCATCTAAAACCAAATATGTTGTATTTAGGCCAGCGAACAAACGGGACGATAACATAACTGTGATTAAATTTAACGATACCACTTTAGAACAGGTAACGCAACAAAAAATGTATCTGTGTTTGGTTCCACGAAAAAAAAAAAAAGCTCACGTTGAACACGCACATTATACAGATCTGAAAACACAACGATCAAGAGCAATTGGATGCACGTACAAAATTACAAATATGATACCGTTCTTGTTGAAAAAGTGCATCTATCATTCGCTAGTTTACTCCCATCTTTCGTATGGTATTTTGATCTGGTGTACTACGAGAATTGGAAATTATGATCCAATCTTAGTACTGCAAAATAAAGTGCTTCGCGTGTACGTGGACCACCACGGAAACGTGCGGGACTTTCACTGCGAACCACTTTTCACTATACACCACATCAGTCAAATATGTCTTACTGTCAGAATACCTTCACAAGAGTCATCTTCATAAAAAAATTTCAAAATATTCAAGACGAGAGACTAAGTGGCAAACGTACGCTCAGAATTCGAACTCATTATGTTAAACAAAAACTAGAATATAAACTAACCGGTATCTTTCATATTTTGGATGGTGAATATAGTGATCTTAATTCTTTTTCACAGATAAAAAATATATGTAGAGCGGTTTGTTAGTAGTCACAACACTTCGTTTTGTATCTAATGTTGCTCGGTTTTTACTCTTCAGGTATCGGGTTATTCATACCTGTAACAGTGACAAACTTTTTTATTCTTCTATTTTATAAATGGGCCATAGGGGATGTGTATCGGTTGTTAAAATTCCTGTTTCAGTCTGTAGATGCGTACTAGTTCTACTTGTTTCGAAATTGGTAGTGCCTCTCAATACATGTTCCTTGTACTGTAGTTGTTATCGACTCTTAGTTATATTTTTTCTTCATATTTATTCTATTAATGGATATGTGTATATACCACTTCTCTTCTTGATTGTTTATGTATTCTAAGTATTTTATTTTTGTTATATTCATCTGCTCGTATTTAATTTGGTGATGTTGAACTGTAATGGGCGGAAAGGACTTGTCAGGCAGGAATGCCTTTTTCTTCTACCACCCTGCCAGCCTCGGCCTACAACACCAATAAAAAAAAAAATTAAGAAAACAAAAATATGGGGGGGGGGGGGGGGCAATCATCACGACCAGTCGGTAATTAACCAGAATATGGTCATTAATTTTTTCATCGTTAAAAATACACATATGAGTCTAATTAGAAATTCGCCGAACGTCATGGAAAACCAAAGAAATCGGTCAATAGTAGAAAGACTCGGAGTGCGCAAGAAGCACTGCGGAGCGCTAAAGTCACCCCTGGTGCGGCAGGAACAAGGCCACCAATGCGACAACGCGCCAGCGAGGCCTTTCTGTCTCTCATCGTAGCCCCAGCCTTGTGCCTGTAGCACGACTGGTAACTTTAGAGCACTATAGTGCGCCTCCCACGTGCTCAAAGTCTCTCTAATATCGATTTAGTGCTTTTCAATGATGCTCAGCAAGTTTATAATTGAAACCATACGTCTATTTCCACCAATTGAAGTTAATTAACGTATTATAGTTAATTATTTGACGTATCGTCACGATTAGCTATCTTTATTATGTCCCCATGGCCGCATAACTCACCTGCACAAACCGCATTAATGTAGCATTCACGGCATTGTGTGAACAAACCTGTTAAGCTTAACATAAAAAAAGTAAACACCCTGAAGAATTTATTCTTTATACTCCCCTATCCGGAGAAAGTCAATGTCGGACACCTTGCACGCCAAATACGTCCCATCTCATAGGAAAGAAAAAGAAGCTGAATAAGATACAAAAACAAAGCTCGTACCGTGGTCAGCAGTGAGTCAAGTCCTCACAGAGTCAAGAAAGGAAGGAAGCAGCCGATGAGAACGGGCGAGATACGAGGAAGGAAGGAAGAAAAAGAAAAACGAAAGAGGAGAAACAGAGTTGGTCAGTAAACGAGAAAGAGAAGGAGAAAACGTCCTGTTTTTTGGGGGGGACGCTGGACAAGAGGGCGAAAATTGAGCGCCGAGAGTCCAGGGTTCAGACTTGAACAGGTGTTCGGAGACCAGGGTCCTTCGACTGCCGGTCCGTCGTAGAAAAAAGCAAAAAGAATGCAACAAAAAAAACAATAAGAAAAGAAGTGAGTTTTTTTTTTCTTCTGTCATTTATAGTGTTGTTTGTTTATTCGTACTGAAGAAGGAATTGCCACTGGTCAAACTGCTCATGGGTCACGAAAAACAAAGACACTGTATTTGCTTCTGGCAAGGTGACATGACTTGGAGCTAACATGCCTGCACTCATGGCCGAAGCATGCGTATATATGCACACTGCAGACAGACTGTCTCTTGTATCGTGTACTGTCAGTGTGATCTTGGCTTAACGGGACTGAAGAAATTAAGAGGCCCGTGAAGAACACGAATTTCCCCTAATATGCCCCTATTAAAAAAAAAGAAAAAAAAGAGCATACGAGTCGTATCTTACAATACCATATAAAATAACCATACGTGACATATTATACGCATTTTACCTAATTAAGAATGAATAACTGAATATGATGTTTGGCCACGGTTGCCTACCGCTGTAAGATAGCACACGATTGAGTGTTTTCTTTTAGTTGTTTTCGGAGGTTTCCTGATTTGCGATAGTTTAATTAAATAGTTGCGTAGCACGGTAGCCTACCATTTTTATGTGTTTTTTATGCGTATATTCAGTGTGGGCGCACTGACAAGACTGTCTTATTTTCAAATTTACTCTGGTATGATTTTTTTATGGGATTATGGGATACGGGTCGTACAGTGCATTTATGGTTCTTTTTACTACAGGGTGATGTGAAATAAGGTATTGTTGGGAGAGACAACACAAATGGTTCCGAAGAAGAAAAAAAAATACGTAGTAAAGACGCGTGCTGGATTGGTCAACAACCTTGTTACAGTATACGTTCACGCACTGTTCAGAAACGAATCTGCGCATGCGCTGAAACTGCAAGGAAGCGAATGACTCGGCAAATTCGCAGCGCACAAGCCGGTGCGCTGTTGTTCTCTTTTCTTTCTCTTGCCAATCTTTTCCCTCTCCCTCTGCCCATAAAAAGACCTCCCAATTACGAATAAACGCTCTTTGGCTGGACCCATGCGTCTTCACTACACTGGCGACGAGGACGGAACCAGTACACCACGAAGATCTTCGCGAAAAGAAACCAGATTTGCGTAAGCTAAAAAAGCGTCCACGAATTCCCCGTGTAAACACGATTTCAGAGTCGCGCTTTGCATTTTATGTCACTTTAACTCGCGACTCCTCCATCATTTTAAGTACTCTAGATTTGAATATTTGAAATCGAGAAATCAAAACCAGGTTTCACAGCGACTTCAAAAAGTCATCATGCGTCGTTTTTGTGTGTGTTTCTTTTTTCTAATTTTGTAAATTGCAGTTTTCGGCTGTAAATAGATCGACGACAGATGGATAAGTGGAAAGCAACAGGAAGCGGAGAGAGAGCGCTTTGAAGGATGCGGTAAAACACTCGATGTTTTACCGATGTAAAGAGAAAAGTATGTGTCCCGCTATTATTCGTCGTTCGTGTTTGCACCACAGTGACGCGTGGGGCAGGCGTCAACGCGACTATAAATTTACGTGCGCTGGCGAAACTGAGAAACGTCATTTTTTGCCGTTGGCACACGTCGCCAAAAGAACAGTCCGTTCGGAGCATATTAAGCTAAAGAGCGAGCTAAAGTGTCTTAAGGTCGCAATCACACCGCCAATACACGTCATACGAAAGACAAGTCTGCGGACAGTAGCGACTTTTAGGGACCCGTTTTCGCACGTCAGATACGGTATAGGATGCGTTCTCCGGTACGAACTGCATGTACGAACCAAACATAGAGCGCCGATCACATACTTGTAACCGAGTAAAGCACCGTTCACATATATGCGACCGAGTAAGACCGAGAGAGACAAGACCGGTTTTTAAGCCTCTTACGAAGTTTTAGGACCAGCTCCGCTGCGGCGCATCTGGTCCTAAGACGTCGCAAGAGGCTTAAAAACCGGTCTTGTCTTTTTCGGTCGTACTCGGTTACAAGTGTATGAACGAGCCTTAATTCGGACGCGCTTAAGACGTTTCAGCGGATGATTCGGTCGCTGTGTCATCAGAGAACGCCCTGTCCTTCGCACGATGTATAAGAGAAGTGGAATTACGGGTTTCGAAAAAAAAACAAAAAAAAACAATACAAAAACGTTCAGCCTTTCCATTTTGACGAAGAAGGAAGACCAGCGGAGGTAATGGCCGGCCGCAAGCCGGCAAGCCAGATTGGAAAGGCTGCCGCCATCTATGAGCGACGGCGGCAACCAGATACGTGGCTTCCCGCCGTCGCTCATAGATGGCGGTAGGTGTCCAGAGTTCGCTGTCTTCATTTCTTTGCGGGGGACACGGTCCTGGGGAAACTAGCTCTTAACAGCTCCGCCGTAAAAAGGGCCGCGTTCGGGGGATCTTTTGAAGACTCATTATTCGAACTACCGCGGACGCGAGTCATTTTAATTAATGTAATCTTATTAATGTCATTTACCCCGTCGTCTCGGCTTCCGACGTGTATGCATACGCTCGTGTTTGGGGAACCCCGACTCCGGCAGCCCGTGTGTGTGTATACACGCCCACGAGGATGAAACGTTTACGAATAAAGCCGGCGGAAAAAAAAATAAGAAAAACAAAAATTCTGGTAGCCGAGGAACCGAGCCGGCAGCAGCCGTCGTGCGCGAGAGCCAATTAAATGCTAATTAGCTCGTGGGACGTCTTAATTGTGGCCGTCCGTTCCGAGCAGCGCTCACCCATCCATCGTTCACTGCTAAGCCAGACCCCGGTCCGGAAGGTGTAGCTTTTCCTTCTTACTTACGTTTGTTTTCTACTTCGTTTCTTCTTCTGAAGATAACCCTAACTTAGCAGATAACGCAACAAAAAAAAAAAGCGGTTTGTTGCTAAGATTTGGTTGGGTTTGACTAGCTGGTATTCTGTGGTAACTCTGCTCTTTTCAAGTTTTGGAACTATATTGAATTTGGCCCTGCGCACTTTTGGTTTGGTGATGGTTACGTTTAAGGTAACCTTAATTCCCGTTGATTCTGAAAGAGGATAGACCTATTGTTTGACTTTTACACGCTATGGCGCGTAATCTAACTACGAATAAAGCGTGTAATGTATTTAAACTTTGATTATATCGATAGTGTGCACTTGGGAAAATTTGCGTGTAATTTCTTCCGAGCATTACTATTAACAATGAGAGTGCAAGGTAGTAATGGCGGTAACTGATGTAAGAATTCACTTCACAACATATAAATACATAGCAAGAGAGGAAAAAAGTTACGAACTGATATCGTGAAAGAGAACGCGTGCACAAGAACAACGTCTTCGTCATGATTAAAAAGAAAAAAAAAATTACTAAGCATCGTCGAAGTAGTAGGTGCGTTTATTATGTGACCATTTTACTTTTCCTTGCGTTACTAAGATAAATTAGACGCCTTTAAATTAAGATTAGCCGCGCTAATTAGAGACATAACGAATTAAAAAAAAAAGTAGAAAAGAACTTTTGCGAGAAAAGTGCTCGAAAATTATTTTACGACTCCTTCTCTGGTTTCTTTAACAACCACAAAATATTGTGCCAGATGCAAGTGCTCGATGTAATTTGCACTGTAAAATTGTAACGTAACACCTATTTTAAAAATTTCGAGAGAAATACCTGAAAAAAAAGTTAATTGTCCACGATAGACTTTTTTTTTTAAGAGTCAGTGAATTTTTTTATTTGCTTAGCTTCTAAAGGATGAGCATTTAATATTCATATTTACTCCCAAAAACTAAACGTGCAAAGGATTATTAAAATGAGAACACACAAAGATATTTTACGGTACACTGCATGTATTTTTATGGTTTCTTCGTGATTTTTAGGTCCCCAACCTAAAACAAAACAAAAAGTGGCAAAAATTAGCTTTTGCCGTTAAATCAAAAGTAAACGGTTCTGAACAAAAAGAGATAGTAAATAAATACTTTCTAGAACCTTTATCCCCCTAAAAACAAGGTTTTGATATTGTTTATGTGCTTTTATACGAACAATTGCAAATTTGAATACGAGGGGAAAAAAGACCTCCGTAAATTTAGAAATATTTTTTCCTAACACTATGTTGTGATATATACAAAGAACAAAACATTACGGTGTTATTACGTGAGCTGGTAATTAAAAAAAAAGAAAATTTATATTTTTGGGATGACCGTCGAATAGACCTCATCCACAATGAAAGCGAACCTAGCGGTCAGATTCCCCACGAGCTATTTCAAGCGCCAACCTAACTCTACGACAACACATCACGACTATATATAGTGCCTACATTTTCAAATACGCAACCTCCCTTAAATGTATATTACTGTACGTGATGCCTACCGATAGGCATGAAATGTTAGTGGACGTGCCCTCGGGCCCCCGACGTGCCTGAGTTCGGGTAAACAGAGGACGGCGGAGCTAGTGGGGGCACATGGAATAAGAAGAATTGTACTGGGCCGGTCATCCTGTTCCATTGGCTTCTGAATGTCCTAAGATTCCTAAATTATTCGTGAGCAGGAAGGGTCGAGTTGTACTCTGCAGTAGTATGGCCAGGCCTCCAGAGAGGTATGGGACGTGGCAGCCTGCAGGTACCCTACTCCTGGCTAAAGGGGCGATCGAAACCGAAACCATGTTGCTCCTCTCCGTGGACAACCAGGTCTCATAATGCAACGCGCGCAATGTTGCGTGCAGAGATTTGTTTTAAATAGTTTATTTGAATTAATCGTCGTCTTTAATATTTCTTGTTAATGGTTAATAATTACATTGTGCGTATGTTTATACAGTCGGAAGTTAGTCAGCCCCAACGGGCGTCTGATGCCTCAGCTGTAGAGGAGGGTTTTAGCAAGTGCAGTACAACCGCTAGACTGCAGGGTCCTATTAAAAGGGTTACAGAATCGAAACTTGAAATATCCCCGAAACATTTGGAAACGGGTGAAATATGATCCATGATATCCGTAAATGACAATCACACGCTTGTATTTTCAGCGGATGGCTATATTTTTCGTTCCAACAGACGGACTCTGGCGAGCGCTTAAAAATCAGTCATTGAGGCGGCGCGTTGCGTCTCGGGATATTCGCCCGTGACGTCGCGTTCGCAACGTCACGGACCCAAGGAGGTTAGAAGTACTAGGAGGGGGCACGTTGCGATATTGGTGAAGCCTAGTCATAAAAAGTTTAAACGATTTTGTGCCCAGCGTGACCACAGATCTGTCTGGCGATTGGTGCGCGTGACATGTCACGTGTGAGATGGATGGTTGATTGTAGGAGGGTACCTTGCAGGCTTGCGCGCGCTCCGTCCGGTAGGTTTTATTAGATCGAAGGCTAGGCTGCGGTGTATTCTAGTACACCATAGCTAGACGAAGGCTAGCTACGGTCGCGTGATGTGATGAGAGTAAGGAGGAAAATGCGAAAGAGGCGAGGCGTCAAGGGAGCATGGCTTGTGGAGGCTACGCGGCTGACGTCATGCCCTCTCCTACCCTTCTATTCTCCATGTCACGGACCCATAAACGGCCAAGGGTACAGTAATTACGATCTTCGTCACTTGGTGGCGCCAGATTAATCGTCAACGCGTTACAATCCCGCAAAGTGGGAATGCCCGAGGCATGGTATTGTAGAACTGAAAGGTGCGGCCAAGCGCCGCTCGCTCCAGGGCGCCTCCATCGGACACTGCCGCGCCGTGGCGCTGCTACTAACGTGTCCGTGGCGTCAGACATTCCAACGAAGTTTGGCCCTCCAACTACCAGGTGGCATTGAGAAATAATTTTGATCGTTTTAAAATTGCTTTTCTTGCGATTACGAACTAAAGTTTGATGCTTCTGAGCTCTTGTCACAAAGGAGACCACGTGTACACAAAGAAATAGGCGTTAAAATTTCGCTTCCGTACGCCTTTAACGTTTACCACGTAGTAGTGATACACGACCGCACGCCCGGTACGATGCTCATTTGGATGGGGTCTTGAACCCAGGATCCCTGGGTTCTACAGCGCGATCTTTCGCTCTATGTGCTCTGAGCTGGTGTGCGCTATACGAGTACCACGCTATACTCCGGTTCTGTGATCAAACAAACTTATCTTATCTTATCTTATCTACCCTTGAGCTGAGACTGCAGCCAAAGCTACAAGCGCGAGCTAGCCCGCTCCTGACTTTGAGACATGCATTTCTAGCGCGAGCGCTCGTTCGGCGGAGGAACGCTTCAAAGCGGCGGCTTCGAGTTCTCGTGCAGTAAGACATTTTCTGTTTCCTGTCGTTCTCACGTCACGTGGGTTCCGTATCTGGTATGCAGGACAATAAAACACTAAAACATTTCAACCTGGAATATGCGAGAAAATATAGGTCAGGCAGAAGAAGAATGTGTGACAATCATGGATATTTCGTAAACACCTTTTAGCGGCGCGGAGAAACCAAAACGATATTTCACCGCATACCAGAAGTGACGACATTCAAGAGGGCTGCGCCCTTGTGGAAAAGGTGCCACTAAAGAAGCTACGCTTTAGAGTAACGAAACTCTAGCCATCTTGGTGCTTAAAATAATGGGGGCTAGTTGTCTGAAGCTTTATTTGAAATCGCGGAAAACGCTTTTCCGTCCTCCACAAACATAAAAAAAAAGTTCATGACAGAGCAAAACACCTGAGCTTCCTAATACCGTATTTAAAACTAAGGAAGTCGCATTTTTTTTTTATCGTGACGATCAACAGATGTGTCTGCCCTGCACTCAGGACCAAGATGGCGGCGCCCACTAGCGAATCGGGGAACGGAGTTCCCATACTCTAAAGCGTAGCTCATTTAGTGGCTCTAACGATACCCTGGAGAGTCGAAATGCTATAGCTGCCGGTTAATAAGTACCGATCCCCTCTGGCGGCTGCAAGGCAAACCTCTCCGTTTAGCGTGCTTCTTTTGCAACAAAACCACTTTACTGCTGCTCTGAGACGTTGCTATTGTAGTTAGTGCAAGTTGGCGAAAAAAACACTCACTTTAGAATTAAATACATTCAGAATTGAATACGCCCAAATTTGCCCGAAATACAAATTTTAGAATTATTATGAACAAATACATATGCCCGTTTCACTTTAAGAGTGAGTTTAGCAGAAGCTACAAGAGCGAACTCCTGGCTTTCAGCGTCCCTGCCAAGTACCCGCGTTCGTGCAGTGCAAGCATTGTTCAGGGTCACATGCTCGCGCTTGTAGCTTCGGCCTCGCTCGCACTTAAACTGGAAAGGAACTTAAGCTGAGACACAACAAGCCATTCGGGCTTGTTGAGTGGAGTGTTCGCTTGCGCTTAACTAAAATACAAAACTTGCGATAAAAAAAAAAAAAGACGGTGAGTACGCAGGCGAGCTAGTGATCATTTGCAAATCTCAAATTGAACCACCTGAGACCTTTTCAGTCCAACAAGAATATACGTTAAAAGGGCCATCCTTAAAGAGTGCACCAATAAAGAGGTCGGTGACGTCAGCACCAGGTGCATATAGGGAGCGGGAAAAATAAACGAAATTAGCTGAGATTGAGACGCTCTCCTGCTGTTGTCTTCTTCTTTCAACGTATTTTTTTTTATTTTTTTTTATTTATTTATTTTTTTTTTGCGCACCACAGTTTCGGGTGTTGAAATAGACTTCTGATTTTTGGGTTGAAATTTCTTTCAGTAATTTTGGTGTTGTTATACTCTCCCACACAGCTACCTTGGCCACATAAAAATGTTCGCCGGACACCCAGCTCGACGCGCGTGGAGCGAAAGCTCGCGCTGCAGAACCCAGGGATCCTGGGTTCGAGCCCCACCCCTGCCCGTTTCGATCTGGATGAGCATCGTACCGGCGTGCGGTCGTGTATCACTACTGCGTGGTGCACGTTAAAGACCCCGGGCTAGCGGTTGTACTGCACTGGCTAAATTGCTCATCTACAGCGTGTGACTCGTCGCAACTTTAATGGCAGACCAATTACACGCTGTATAAATATCCCCACAACCCAATTATTGTTTGCCGGAGAAAATAAAACGAAAAAAAAAAAAAACCAGGCCTGCTTCAAACACATTAAATGGTCATTCAGCTGCGCTTTCTGTACGCACGGATAGACTGACTACGTGATGCACGTTACAGACCCCTGGCTAGCAGCGCTACTGCACTGGCAAAATTTCTGATCTACTGCGGATCCCGAAGATGCCCATTCATAGCTTTCCCCTGTCTGAACCAACACACAGCACAATTACAATTAAATTTGTACGTGAATACTTTTTTTTTAAACGAAAGCACTGCAGCCATGTTATGGCCGAGTCCGGGTGGAATCAGCTGGAATGTCCGAAGCCTTCTCTTTCCGGGGACTCTGATCCCGAGTACGGCCTCCTGGCGTGGCTATCCGTCAAGTTCCGCGGCACACGCTAATTGCTAGCTCGGGCAAACAAAAAACAAAAAAAAGCGCGCGCTTCGAATAAATTAGCGGAGACGATGGAGATGCCGAGATAAGGCGGCAGACGACCGACAGAGGACCCAAGGTCGGAAGACGGAAGAGCACAGTCAACCTTGGCGGGTCCAAGCGGGACTGCGAGAGATTGTCCGCCCTCTGACGATGCTATATAAAACAGAGATAACAAAACAGCATCTCGTAAGAAAAAGGGAACGGGACTCCTCCCCTAAACATCTCCATCGAACGCAGAAAAAAAAAAGCGGTTGAATTAGTTTTTATTTTTGAACCTGCATTTGTCGGGCTCAGATCACAAACATGGTGACTTGGTCGTGACGTGTGTTTCCGAGGGGCTTGTCGTAATGTCAGCCTTGCACGGAATAAATCAAATTACTCGTAATGGATTACTTTCTGGAGTAGTTTTGTGATCATTCGAAGATATTTATTAGAAATTTATTACGAGAGTAATATGACGACCTTTGGAAGTGCTAAAATTACTTTTGTAACCATCACTATTCCCCTTCCCTCTCCCCTTCCTATAATGCCGCCCTCCTTAGTGAAAAACCTTGTATATCTAAGATATTTGTTGGCCCTATAAACGCATATGACCGAATAAGATCATATAAGAACACATAAGAACCTTATAAGAACCTATAGGAACAAAATAAGATTAGGCAAGAAGTTGGAAGAAACTTCTGATAAGTTACTTGTAACTTCTCATGTATTCTTGTATGGTTCTTATATGTTCTCGTATGATCTTATTTGATCATACGCGTTTCTTGGATCAAGAAATTTCTCACAAATATGAGATCTCTTCTCTGGGGTCTTGTTTCTGCACGTTTCATACCAAAGAATCCTCGAACCAAGTCTTACCGAAATTGGCGGATTGACGAGACAGGTATAGTTTACGATTCGGTGATCCTAATCCAATAACAGAGAGGAGAGAGTTTTAGGGAACCGTTTTTGCACATCCGATCCGGTACGGTGGGCCCTCCGGTGCGCACTGCGCATGCGCGAGTCTTCTGTGGCAGCGCATGCGCAGTTCGTACCGGAGGGCCCACCGTACCGCGTATCAGACGTGCAAAAAACGGTTCCCTCAAACTCTCTAATGGACAGAACTAAAGACCCGTTTTTAAACCAAGAGATATCTGAAGTAATCTGAAAAGTAATGGATTACTTCTCCAAGTAACGGCCAATTATACTTCTCTTATCGAGTAATCGAATAATCAACCGAATACCTTTTTAAGCGAGAGCAATTGTAATTGTATAATCGGTTACTTATGTTTCGGCTAACGTGTACGAGACATGCTTGTGGACGGTTGAGCGTGGTGGTGTCTAAATTACGACATGGAAAGCGGGACATACAAGACAAACAAACACTTATCGCAAACGTGGTGAATATACGTTTTATGCGCCGCTGATGTCTCAAGGCCCAGAGGACGTCAGTGACACGTTAGGAGGTCCTGAGAACGTCGCTAGTACGTTGCGTGCTGCCAGACCTTATTGCCGTGTGCTTTAAGGCTCGACAAGCGGGGGTGGGACAGATAGTGCTACCAAGTGTACGCGAATCGCAACAACAAGACCCTCGGCCTGTCCCCGACTACGTATTTATTCACAGCCGCAGCCCGTCCAGATAAGACGCGAGCGTCGGCTATAGCGTGCGCGCGCAAGTCAGACTCCTGAGCGGGAACGTCAGGATCACACTACACTCATTGACGTTTTTTTTTGTTTTTTTTCGTTTTGCACTTTATTTTTACAAGCTGGTCACAAAATAACGTGATGGCGAACAGTCCACATAGTGTGGATGATTTCCCGGATTGCCAAAAATATGTTTTCGTTTTGACAATGAACACAAACCGGTGCTTTTTTTTTTATTTTCTTCTTTCTTGAAGGCCCAAGTTTTTGAGTTGTGAACTAATTGCGTCCTTAAACAAATGCCTCTTAGGAATTCGTGCAAAATTACAGATCTGAATCGCAAGTATTCCAGCGATGGAAACATCTTGACACTGATTGATGAGGCTTCTATCTCTTTCGAGTGATATATATGCCAGTGCGAGACAGATGGTTATAATATGGGAAGGGGATCGAACTAAAAGCGGCGCTTTATCGAGCGTGTTGTCCCCACAGCCCGGTGCCTACTAACGCAGCATAACAAACAAATTGAACCTCGCCTAACACTGACCGAGCGCGAGCGCTTCACTTTGATCAGTGCTTTTGTCACGCGAGGAGCGGCCATCGAATCGTCGTCTTCGATATCTTTGATCAAAAACAAGCAAGAAAATTCGATTTGTTGTCCCCACAGCTGAAACGTACCGCCACAGGCGCGGCTGTGTGATGTCCTCCCCAATATCAAAGAGAATAGTTTTGGAAAACACGCATAGCAGCAATGCGACTAAAATTGACAGGTTGGCGGTCAGGCTAAGATAGTAAGAAAAGAATTCAGCATTTAAAAAAAGAAAAAAAAAAGAAACGTATAAAGTGGTAGGTATAAACCAGGGTTACTAAAACAACTCAGTTGGGAAACTGCCATAGAGCCTGCTTTGAAAAAAGCAGCTCCGATCCGTACTCAAGAACCGAACTAATGGCGATAGCAACGCCGCCATTTCTCTCGCAGCGGCCGCTCCAGGAACTGCACCGCTGCACGTAATGGTTCAGGTGGAGTCGCGCGAGGGCCTGTGGCACCATCTCGGAGTATTATTTCTCAGTAGCTACATAAATCAACTTTCATGTTTTGAATCGTCGCTAAAGGGCGACGCTGTTATAGTATTTAGTTTGGTGTCGGTGGACACGAGCGGTCCGGGTTTTAAGGATGAGTTTCCCAACTGAGTGTTTTAGTAACGTTGGTATAAATCAAACTACGCCCGCCAATAAAAAAAAAAGAACTTTACGCACGTATAGTTATTGCATAGCGGAACTGTCTCACAAAGCAACTATAGAAGCATATATGTCGTAAAACTGTTAGTTAAAGAAAATAAAAAGTGGGGGTTTGTATACGTGGTCTTCCTTCCTTAGGGTTTGACTAAATAAACTTAACGATATATGTCGTAGAACTGTTAGTTAAAGAAAATAAAAAGTTGGGGGTTTGTATGGTCTTCCTTCCTTAGGGTTTGACGAAATAAACTTAAAAACATATGTTGTAAAACTCTTAGTTAAAGAAAATAAAGAGTTGGGGATTTGTATACGTAGTCGTACTTCCTTGGGGTTTGACTAAATAAACTTTAAAATATATGTTGTGAAACTGTTAGTTAAAGAAAATAAAAAGTGGGGGTTTGTATACGTAGTCTTTCTTTCTTAGAATTTCCACTAAATAAACTGAAAAATATTTTTTTGTAAAAAGATATAAACATTAAGATAAATTTTAATAGCAGCAGTGACTTTACTAGACAAAGATATGACAGGAAGAAAGCTTGAATAAAAATATGCACTTTGGGTAAAACAAGTTCCGCTCATTCTAAATTTTAAAAAAATTCAATCATTTATTTGCTTATTTTTTGTGCTCATGAGCTTTATAATGGTGCACAATATGCTTATATAAAAAGGGGGAACAATTAGTTTAGAGATTATAAAGAAAAAAAACATGGATAAAGGAAGGATTAAAAACGTCAATACATGGAACGTCGATGGTATTATGCATGTTATGAATGCGTGTAATGGGTCAAGTTTAAGGTAAAAGACTTGATTGATATAAAATGTAGAAGAAATTCGCAAAAATCGTATCGGAACATGAATATTAATCGCTGAAGTCAGATCAGGTCAATAGATTACTCTGTAAGGCATTTAAAGAAAAATTAAAGATATTTGTTGTGTCGTCTAGCACTAGAGGTGAAAAAAACTATACCGTTCTAATCGTCTTTTATATTCAAAGTGAACTGTGCGACCGACACAGAAATTATAAAAAAAAAATATTTAAAGAAACTCTTCTGGACATTTTCGCTCATCTCTTGGTGCCTGCGCGCGTTAGAATTCCATACGACAGAGGAAAACTTCTGCTTCAACCTAATTGATGAAAAGCATACCCGGATAATCTAGACTGACTTGGAAAACTCACGTCTAATTAAAAAAAAAAAAGATACCCAACGTACGGAAGGAGGCACTGAATGCCAGAGAAGAGCTATGTAAACTCCAAGATCATATATGCACTCGACTATTTGCAACAAGGCATCGCCAGGTTCATAGCAGAAATTAATAGGACTTGGCTTCCAGTAGAAAAACATAACAACAGTCTTAGTATGATTTAGAGGCCACATGTTCAGACTACACCGATCACGCACTGATTTGACATCATTCATAAGTTTCACCCAGTCCTCCACAGATATCTGCCTACATAGCTTGATGCCATCAGCGTATTGCAGAATTTTTAAGTGCCTAACACGTGAGCTGAGGTCATTTATGAAAGCATTAAAAAGAATCGGTCCAAGTATGGACCCTTGAGGAACACGAGAAAGGGTAACAGAAGAACGGGAGAGATGCACATAAATTTCTGCAGAACTTTATGTGTATTAGACAAATAGTCGTGAATCAAGGTACAAAGTGGAGTACTGATGCCGTGCGAATTTAGTTTTTTCGTAAAAGCAGCGAATGATCAACCAATTGAGATGCCTTAGACAGATCAAAATATGCAGTGTCAACATATCCGCGCTTATAGGTTTTTTTTTAAATTTTGTGTCGCCGAGGCGAAAAAAAAAATAATAACACTGAGTTTGTTTTCACCGATCTTCCTCGCGCAAAGCCATGTTGTGATGGGGAGGATCCTATGTTTAAAAAAAGCTTGAAATATGTTCCAACAATACTATTTCGTAGACTTTTGGAAACAAACATAACAACCAGATGGGTCTATACTTTCTCTTTGCATCATTTGTTTTTCTTCTTTTTTATGTATCGGCACAGTTATAGAGTTTTGCCGAATCGAAGGAAAAGTGCGAGTCAATAAAGACAGGTCAAGAATATGCGTTAAAATGGGTGTAAAAAAAAAAGAACATCCTTTAACAATGAAGCTTGGGATACCGTCAAATCCAACCGATAACTGAGATTTGAATTTTCTGATGGCAAGTGCAATGTCGGCGTTTTCAAAGAATGAAATTCTTTGAAAACGCCGACACTCAGTAACGTCGGGCACAGATAAACCATCCCGGCTGCAAAAATACACAGAAGCAAACTAGCTCGAAAATGCGTTTGATACATCTTCAGGTTCACTAATCGAAATTCTAGACGAGTCAGCGATATTTATTGTTTACGAAGTCGTGGCTCTACGGTTCCTGATCGTACCCCCAGAAACGCGTTGGGTCACAGTGTAAATCATGCTCTGCTGACTCACTCTTGTCGCACTGCAAAATACTTTGATTGCTCACGTGACTAGGAATCTTTTACGTGCCAGAACGTTGAGTTAGAAACCTTGTATTTCCTGTGATAACGCATATTAGTTTTTAGAACTGATCTCAGCTCAAAGGAGTATACCAGTGAGGATAACGACTCGTTTGATGACGTTTTATTAAGAACAAAGTGTTAAAGTGCAGATACGATATGTTTTGTAAACGTTTCTAGCGCGCAGGTTTACATCATTCGTGTTGTATTTTTGTATTTAACATAAAATGTACAAAGTGGCAACTGATGTTTTTTGTTATTAATTTTGATCATAATCATACAACTATATTGACCCTTTAACGAATGCAAACTCTCTCCCATAGTACAACCAGTTTTCCACGATATAAATACCTCAGCAAGACGACTTAATAACAGTGAGAGGACAGAACTCCATAATGTAGTGGTGCTCTGATGAAGCGTGCATACTACGAGCGCGAATGTTATTCATCAACACCCTCCACCCGCCAAAAACAAAAGAAGATCAAAGGTCCGCGATGGGCGCTTCATCATAGCGAACGGCACTCTGTTCACTCCCATAAACGTATCAAATTCCGGGGGCAGAACGCTCCCTTCACAGAATCTTATAAACATACACATAAAACCAACGTAAGGAAAGACACGTTCTCTAACAGCATCTATTACACGGAGTAGGCCACGTATAGTCACTTCAAATATTTTCACAATTCACTTAAAGTCACATGGTTTCTTTCAGCGGTCGAGATGGCAGCTTTGAAGAAGATAATTAAAATTGCAAACCTTAGATGCTCGCCGTTTTCAAAGATAAGCGATATCCGTCCAGAAGCGCCAATAAAGTGAGCCGAATTGGTTGTATATTAAAATATTGGTTAACAAAGCATGCGCAAGCGTTTGTTCGTTTGCTTCCTTTCACAGCTATGACATTTTGCTCGATTTCGTATCACGTCACGCCGCGTTGGTGGCGCGTCGGGCGCACTTCCGGGCTAGGACTGTTAGGGGGGGGGGGGGGGGGGGGGGCAAGTCCCCATGCGGGAAGTACATTACTGTGTTGTGTTGGAAGAAAGGAGAGGAAAACCTGCCTTGTCGTCAAAGCGCTGCGACCGGGGTAGTACCAAAAGAGTCTAGACAGGTTTAAACATCAGTTTTCATGTGTTCTCTGCTGCTCGGTTCGTCCGAGAACGTGAATAGATGCCGTGAAAAGAAAAAAAACCACACGGAGTCGGACCACGAATGCCTATGCGGGAAGCACTTTGGGTTGACTTCACAAATACTTGTGATCGTTAGATTTGTTTCTTTGTCCTAACGTGAACGCAGAAAGACCGCCAAGTTGTCCGGACCACCCGGGGACTAGGTGCGTCTTCATGTTCAAGTGACCGCCTGATCGTTCAATCTGTCGTCTGCTCTTTCAAACTTATCCGCTTGTAGTCGTCTGCTCGTTCAAATGACAACGACATGTAGACCAAACGTTGACCCAGTGATTGTGATAAGAAACAAGTGCAAGCCTGAAAAGACTTTTAAGCTTGAAGGTTGTTTGTTGCAAGCTGGCTCGGTCTAAGCAGTAGATACAAGGGTATGTTGATCATTGTTCATTGTTACCAGTGTCCATCACCCACTTGTTATGCCTGGTTCACTTCGTCCGATTCTGCTTGCGATTTTCAGTATCGACGTCGAGCAAGCTACCGTCCACAACTTTGCGGCCCGAGCGACGTCGCGATTCGAAACAGCGAGCAGAATCTCATCATGGTTTTAGCGTCCATTATGCGGCGTTCACGCAAATGAATCGCAGCACGTCACATTATTTACGCGAAGTTTTGCGGTGTAACGAGCATTGTTATTTTTTTTTCTGAGGCCACTAATGTGGTAATACATTTCTAAGAAAGCGTAGAATCAACAATTCAAACGCAAAAAATAGCACGGGGAGTCACGCCAGCGCCGACAACGTGATATATTCCAATGGTTTGTTGACGCGGGAAGCGGCACTTCTTGCCCACACTCCATCGCGCATGCGCGGCGCATGTGACGTGCCGCTAGGGGAACTCCGGTTTGTTTCTAATCACGAACTGGTGTATAGAGTACTGCCGCGTGCATGGCCGAGTGGAACGTTTCTCCGTACTTCTAGGATATTCGTGTTTACTCTTACCCCGAGTAATCGACGTTCGAACATTCTAGACCGAATGCTCGGGATACCGAGTTTAATAGACAAGGAGGCCAACATGACCTTGCCGAGTCAGTCCTCGCTCTAGCTCGACGCTTGAATATTCTTGGCCGAATGGTGGAGGTACCGAGTGTAGCAGAAAAAAAAACAAAAAAAACCAGCGAGGCCTTGCCGACTCACTCTCGCACTCTCGCGTTATCCAGCTGTTACGCCGACATCTCGCCGCTCGCCGCTGCTTTCTCGACGCTCATTCTCTCTCATGTGTGTCTGATTCGCCAATTAAACCTTTTGTTTTTTGGTTTCACGGTTGTCTATCCGTTTTGTTTTTTTCTACGAGAATATCTCTGAATTTACAAGCACAGATATTCTTACATTGACATTATTTGCCTCCATTCCTTGAATCAAGGTTCGAGTTATTTCCTAGCGTTGCGCTATTCGCTCAAATAAACGTTCCATAGTGCGGCAACGCGACGAAACAATGTATCCGAATAACTCCCAATCACAGTAATTTTGAGTTCTCAATATAATTACCGGTTAACCCCGCCAATTTTGCTTAAAAACACACCCATGGATATCTATACTTCGTTTTTACACCATTGTCCAAGCGCAACCAACGCCACGATCCGATGGGGCCAATCAGGCAGGGCCAATTGTGAATCGTCACGGAAATATTTGCGCGTTTGATAGATCACCGCGGCTGATATCACTCGCTATCACCGGCTCTCCGGTGATAGCGTTGTTCGCAATCATCGGAGAGCCACTGCGCAGACTCAGGAGACGTTATAAAAGCCAAGTATGCACCAGCACAGGGTTTACAAATAAGCCGGGCGTGCGCAGAAACCGAATTCGGGAGGAGTGAAGCATGTGCGCATGCGCAGTATACCGACAGCAGCGCCACCACCATCAGTGAGTTCAGTTGGTCTACAGGCGAAGGCGGCAGCGCGGAGAACGCCATTTCTGGAATGGTCTATACAGCTAGTGGCACTCACGGGTGATGTTAGACTCCGGCTTCAACCGTGCACGCTCCATTTAATGTGACACCTGGTATAGACAGGTATTCGGTGTGCCCTTAAGCGGAGTGCGGTGCGATATACGCATTTTAGGCTTATCGAGATGTGTCCAGCAGGGCTTAACAGAGTGGTCTCTCGATCGGAAGGCGGACGCCTAGGCCTGCTCTTGACCGATGCCTTCCTCCGCCTCTGACCGATGAGCTGCGCGCCGGTGTCGGCTAAAGATTCCAGCATCCTTAGTATACTCGTTTTCTCTGCATACACTTTTTCTTTAAAATTGTTTTAAGAAGGGTAGCTGGCGCTTGAAAACCAAAGCCAAAGAAAAGAAAACAAAAAGGAAGTGGTTGTTCAACCCTTCGACAAACGTGCAGTGAAAACATTGCCCTTGACCTAGGCATCTGACCTTTAAAAAAATGGTAGTGAAAAAAAAAATACTCTGGCAATATCTAACGCTTTAAAGCGAAATCGTATTAGGCCTAAGTTAGGACTTCTAGGATTGCCAAGATTATGCTACGTATATATCACGCTAGGCCTGAGATATACTTGGGCGAGCGCGTGCTGGATGTCGGGTTTTTCAGAGGAACGCCCAATCCTGCTTGCTCTGCTGGCTACTTTATTCACACTCACAGCTCGCTCAACTCCATAATTAAAAAAAAAAAAAAACAGTGTCCCCTCGTGTTTTTCCGAAATTATACGCGCGATTCGAAACATGCATTTTGGAGTTCCCAACCTGCATGTGCGGCATGACCGCCCAAACCTCCAAAACTTTAATACGGTAAACGAATTCTTAGTTCGTTAGCCAACTGTTCTTAAACTACCATGAAACGTCCGCCGTACTACAGAAGTATACGTAACCCGATGTCCCGTGAACTATACAGAAATGTAGTTTCCCAGTTTATAGAAAACAGTAACGCAATGCGCATAAGTCTACTTCAAACACGTGATCATTTTCTACTAATTATGTTTGCGCGCATTACACTCGACAACGAGACTTTGTGGCATGAAGCATAATTTTAAAGCGTTTGAAACTCACCATTACAGCAGTATAGCTTCACTTCAATACAAGCGTGCTGCGCAGTGAAGCGTACCTCACGTAAGGCTGACTCGACGACCTTTTTCACATATAGAAAGGTATTTATATTTATATGTGTGCTAGGGAATCTAAAATATAAAACTCAAGAAGAAAACTTTCATCTTTCTATGGGTGATAAATTGTTCGAGCGTTTTTTAAAGTTTCACAGACCGCAATAATAATTAAACCGTGGTATACCAGAAGTCGCCAAATCTACAGGGCAATTAAATATGAGGTTGTGTTAGGAGCATAAACTATATAGTATATTTTATACCGCATAATAGGGTATGTCTTGATAATTAACACATTACAGTCGTTGCTTGTGAACACACATATACAAAAACGTTTTACAACTGAGCTGGATGTATACACGTCTTCCACATGGGCGCAACCATGTTGCATGTCGCCCCTTCCATCATACGTTAAAACACCGTTTTGATCTCTCCACGCTTGTTGGAAGGAGTTCCCGAAACACACGTGTACACACGTGATTGTCACGCATTCTTGTTTTGCCTCACCAATATTTTCTCGCATATTCCAGTTTGAAATGACTTATTATTTTGTCGTTCCGCATATCATGCAGATATAACACACACACACACACACACACACACACACACACACACACACACACACACACACACACACGCACACACGCACACACACACACACACACACACACACACAAAAAAAAAAATCGTTATACAGCTTTGAGGACGAGTTTCGGTGACGCAAACAATTCGCGCATCTTAGACAAAAAAAAAAAAAAAAAGAACTCGACGTGCGATTTTGACACTTTTCAAACCTACATCGCGGACCTCGGAGAGACCACGAATACGTCGACAATCTCTCTCGTACGAGGCGTAATTCCAAACCGCTTACAGTCCAGACAGCCCCCTCCATACCCCGTCCCACCACATCAAACCATTTCCTCTCCGTACAATTCGACGCCGTCGCGTGATCCCCCAAACCTCATCTCTAAACAACACGCGCGCCACGCGCCTCGCTGCCACACTTCCCCACTTCCCCAAAAATAGCGAGGACAGTTTAACTCCCCAGAGGCAGCTTAAATCGCCGATTTATCGGCCTGGGAAATCCGGACGAGCGCCAGCCTCCCCCCCTCCACCCCCAGAGCGCCAACTTGATCGAAGGTTAGACAGAGAGCGACTGATGAGGCGACAACAGGGTTTTACCGATTTTTCCCACACGCGATTTCCATCGCCCCCCCCCCCCCCTCCCCCCTTTTCCGGGGGAAGGCAAAAGGGACACCGGAGCCCTGTGGGAAGTGACCATCGTGAGCGGGAGTGTTCCGCGCAAGCGCCCGAGACTCCACTCATCCGTGAGCTGACAATGCTGTGGAAGCTACGGGCTCGTTGGACAAGTCATACGACTCTCTTTCGTCGCGTGATCACGCCCGCTCCCGTTCATACCCGCGCGCAGAGGGATGATATCACGTGATGATAAAGAGGTGGCTGATTGGTCCGGGGAAAGCGTAGCTCCCACCGCACTGTCAGCTTAGGGGAGAATCGGGGTATGGTGGAGAGAGATGGCGGAGAGGGGCGGGGTCGTGCTTGGTCGTGTCGTGAGGACACGAGCGTCGTTTGTCAGCAAATAGGCGTTTAATGGGGCGAAGGGGAAGAGTCGGCCACATCCGAGGTGGCACATTATCGGGCCATCGGTCCGAAAGGGACGCGAGTGCGGGCGGGCGGGTCTGGGTGCGCAGATAGCGAGACGAACACAATAGACGCAAAACTCAGCGCCGTTTTCTCTCTTTTTTCTTTTCATACTTTTTTTTTTTATATGTAAATATCACTTTCGCGTTCTTCCCACCCTTTCATTGCTGCCGTCCAATTGTTCCTCTGTTTCCTAAATCGTTTTATTGTCACCTTTTTTTGTGTGTGAGACGGATACGATTTTGATGGCGGGTGTGCGACAAGAAAATCTTGTTGGCAAACACGATCACGACAAGCCGAGGTGTACGAGAACAGACGGCACGGCCACCAACGTGTCACCAACAAGCTCTTGTTTTCGTCTCCGTTTTCGTGAGCTTGCTCTAAGATTATTCCAATCCCCGTCTTCAGCGCGCCGCCATTTTCGTCCACTTGGCCGTTGTACACTTCTTCCGAGAATACGCAGTATAGCCCCCTCCTGTGAAATGTTAGACCTAGGGTGCCTTCATGTGCGCTTTGCTTAGGGTGGAGACATCTGGCCATTTTGTCCCACACTTTTATTTTTATTTTTTGTTCAGAAGCGCGTGAAGGAACGTGTCCCTGCACGCGCTCGTGGCGCTGACTGTGCTACGGCGACATTTTGTTTTCGTCGATTTCTTTGTATTTTCCCCGTGAGCGCGTGCTGTCGGCATCGGGTACTACAAAAAGGGTGGCATCACCCTTAACAGAAGGACATTTAGGCACCCTAGTTAGACCCTGTCCATATGCAAATACGGCCCAGCGATTTGCCATTTCTTTTTCACGGTGTCAAGCGCTCGAAAGTTGTAAACCCTGTCTCACCCTTTAAACATAATACGAACGATCACGAGCCTTGCGCGACCTTCCTCATAAATGCGCACTGGCTTGCGCAACGGCTCGTGCTGCAGGATAAGCCAATGCTAACCGAAAGAGTTAAAAGGAGTACAGACGACGTGCAAGATCGCTTGCTCCTTGCGGACGGTAGTGCGTTCGTAGACCCTCCAAATGTGCCCCCGTACTTTTGTGTTCTCCACGACATCATCAACCAATGGCGGCGCCAGCTTGGCTACACGTCACCGAGGGGGAAACATCCTGATTGGTCGATGGGGTCATGACGTCACAGCCACATGACCTCGCGCGGAGATTTCAAACAACTTACAACGCTCACGTGAAACATCCCCCGTGGAACGAAACATAACACGTAACACGAATTAAAGGTCGCCGCACGTCTCAAATGATTTCACTTCATAAAGTGATTCCTTTGCCCTAAAGAAAACAAAAATTGAACAATTTTTGGCGGGATTCGAACGCACGACACTTCGGTTGAGAGCCATACACACGCTACCGACTATAGGGCGCGCGCTCAAGCTTGCACGGCTGGGAACGAGCGAGGGTTTATATGTTTAGCTATCGCGTTCCACACTCTTAAAGGCGAAGCTTAAGCCGTCTGCATTTTTTTCGAGCACTTCTTGCTTGCCGCACAGCCTTCGTTTGCTTCGAAACGATCTATTAATTGTTGTCGCACTGACAGCTGGGAGAGACGCAGGCGGAGTATGGCACATTATGCTCACGCTTCCCTGCTTCGTGATTGGTTCTCGCGCGTTCTCGTGTTCTAATGCCGCAATCTCACTGGCTGAGGAGCGGTTGCCACATTGGTCGTGCAAAAATTGTCTGCACGCATGTTCGAAGAAGAAGCAGAGATGCTTCGAAGCTCGTACGTGCGTGAGGCCTGTGCGCAGATAATTCTGTTGTCTTCTGCAGATAACTCTTTGTCTTTTGTGCGATGGATGAGCAATACACTTGCGGCTTTAAAAAGGGCGACTTTTGTCAATATCTTCGAATTTGGGATTACGACTGTTTTCAGCTTAGTCAGTGTCCCCGATTCAAAAGGTATATTTTTTTTTTCTCTCTTAGGTTGTTGCGTGTAGTTTTATGATTTTCACGGCTCAAAGTTTGATTCGGGCGTCTGCGTCCAAACCAAAACTACCTGCTAGAGAGGGTGGCAACACTGACATCATCTGTGCGGCCACGTCTTGACGTCACGATGGTGCCGCGGTACGCGTCGCCCAGTGTTGCTTAACTGAAAGCTAACCCGTTTGCCACCTGCGAAAGAGCAGGTGGCAGATGGTGATACCAGTCATTTATTTTGGTTTTGTTTTCGACCGGAGTTGCCCTTTAAGCTTTCTGTGAATATATATGTATTTATATATGATACGCTGCGTCAATCTGTTAAAACGGTAGGGTATTTTTTTTTTTATTTTCCTCTGAAGGCATTTTTTGTTGTCTTTTTCCTTCAGGAGGCAAGCCCGACCTACGCGACCTGTTCGAGCAGCTGCGGTCGAGCCCCGGGTTCCTGCCCCGGTGCTTCGTCACCGAGAGGCCCAAGTACTCCCCGTGCAAGGACGACAAGCTCACCAGCGGAATGCCCTGCTCGCCAGGTGAACAGAGCCACAAATCCCTCCAACCAGGAAAAAAAAAAAAAAAAAGAAGCTTAGCGTGGCAGATGGCTTTTTAAACACATTTACAGACATCGAAGGGCTTTAGGGAAACGGTGATCTAGCGCACACCGAAAAGCACGCGCAGAGTCGGGATCGAGAGCTGATTCGTCGGTTTTTTAAACGACTTCATGCTGAAGGACTTTGACGTGCCCGTGAAACAGGAAAAGGAAGGCCAGTGTGAAGATAGTGAATCGGTTCACGAACTTGACTCTACGCGCTCCACTCGGCAGGCATTGTTTTATCGATTCCATAAATGTCTCTGTTCTTAAAGTGGTACTAAATCACTTTTTGCGAAAGTGCTATTAATTGTTATAGCTCAATCTATGGGCTCGAAACATCCTACAAAATACAAAATTACATCCATGCGTGGCCGATTTATTTATTAGAATCGGTATCAAAGATCGATTCTCTCGAAACTATCCCAGAGAGTACGCCGTCAGACTAGAAGAAGCCTTTCTCCTCGTCCGACAGCGGCCTCTGGTGTCTGGGAATTGCCCGAGAAACAGTTTATAAGTCTGTTAGCGAAACCTAGGCTACTTTGAAACTTCCGTAACCTTGTTGGGAAAAATACTTTCCAAGCAAGTTTCCAAAGACGGTGAATCGGCCCACGACCTTGTCGAAAAAGCTTTCCAAGCGTTTCCGACAAAATTCGACTAACTTTATGTGTTTCTTTTTGTGTTTTTTTATAGTTCCCAACGCTCCGACCTCACACGCCAAAGCATCAGTCTTGTATACGTGAGCACGCCAGAGTTAGCCGGAACAGGCGATCGGCAGTTATTTTTTATTGTTGCACAAACAAATCCTAAAAGAGTAGGCACCGAAACTATGCTGGTGCAGTGGAATCGACCGATATCACCAGCCAGTTTGGCTACGCCTCCGCTGCCGCAATGTATCGAGGGATCTTTAATCTTTCTGCACGTCTGACAACCTTGCTGGAGTTCTGCGCGTGCAGAGTCCAAGACGGCACGAGCCGTCTCGGGCATTGCCGCCTGCCTGCTGTGAAGTAAAGTTGTAACGACTTCACGCATGCGCCCAACGCTCAGTGAGATCGGTCTGTTCAATCATCTTGAACGGCAGCTGAAACAGGGGGTAACATTTGGCGTTCGTCACGATCATGTGTCACGAAATTTTGACGTTGTTGTGTTCACACTAGTGGCTGTATATAAGCTATGCAGATAAAAAAAAAAAAAAAGAAATAATCACTAAAAATATCTTTTGGCTAAACAAGTGGTATGAACCGCACATTTAAGAATTGTTCCAAAATTAAATTGACCCAAAAATAGAGTAAGCGCTCAGGCGAGCTGGTGATTTAAAAATGCTACTAAAAACATCAGGTTACGGAACAAGAACAAAGGCAAAACCCACACACGCACAAAAACACAACTACACGCACGCACACACACAAATGGTGTCTAAAACATTATAAGAAACGTGGGAATCCGCTACCGCCATAAAACAATGGTTCTACTGTCAGATCTGTGCAATCTTCCCAAGCCAAATATGAATAGCATTGAATAGGCTCCAACAAACTCTTCCCTTCGCCTGGCTCAATATTTACGCGGGTCGCAAACATATCAAATGCACACACACACACACAAAAGAAGAAAAAAGACTGCTACAGAATTATGTTGGGACAACTAAGCGTCTTTATCATGTGGCAACCTGTCTTTTGATTTGCTGACAAATGCAACAACAATTATATTTTAAAAAAACGAGGTTCTCTTATACTACTTATTTTTTGTAATTGGTCGGGACAGTTATCTGGACATAAAAACGGTTATGCAACGTTTTTGGCCACAAACTAATCCTATTTTACGAGCCCTCTAAACTTCTATAGCTTTCCACATAAAAGAAAGATTTGCGGATATCAACGTGGTCTCTTTTCCTCATTAAGCCGCTATTGCAAATCTCGACTGAACTCGAGAAAAGCAGCTTCTAAAAGCTTTCCGCAGCATCCGAAGATAAGACGAACTTTAGCGCTTCCTTCTTTATCTCTTCTTAAAGGGCAACTCCGGTCAGTATTTTTGAATTTGGGATTACGACTGTTTTCAGCTAAAGCAGCGTCCCTGAATTACAAGGTCTAATTTTCTTCTCTTTTTTTTCTTCTATACTGCGTGTAGTTATATAAATATCACGGCTCAAAGCGTGGTTTCGGGCGTATACGGCAAAAGAGAAGCTATTTGCCAGATGGATAGCAACGCTGATCATCAGCTGTACGGCCGTGACGTGACGTCACAGAATGCTGCGCCAGTGTTCCTTGACTAAAAGCTAACCCGCTTGCCACCCGCTAAAAAGCTGCAGCCTCTCGCATCCTTAAACTCGGTTTTAGTGGAGTACGCGGCTTCACTTTGACGTAATATTTTGTCTGTGATCATATTTCGTGCCACTCGAGCGATACCAGTCATTTAGTTTGGTTGGTTTTGTTTTCGACAGGAGTTGCCCTTCAAATATATTTTTTAATGCAAAAGCATTAACTTTATCATGGAGCGGAGAATGCGTTGTTCGTAAACGCGAAAAACGGTAGAGAAATTCCTTCCGCGGAACGGCTCTTCAAATGGCTGCGACGCGGCCGGCACGCGGGATAGTTCCAAGAAACGCCACCCCGGAAAGCGGCGCTGCTCCCGCGCGCCGCCGCCGCAGCAGCGCACACCCGTAACCCGGCCGGCCGGCGTTAGATTGTTTATGTGTAGGAATGCTTTCACATTCCTACACGTAAGCAGTACTCTTAAGTGTCATCCTGTAATTTTTTTATTTGTTTCAACGGCACGCCTACACTGGTTACGCAAAAATACTTTTTACCTTTGATATGTTCAGCGTCCACAGATACGTACGCGGTTTCACATAAGTGCACTGCACGACGCAGTTAACTCGAACACGGCATCGGCACTTTTTTTACACTTTACTCAGACGATCAACGAGCAGCGAATTTCACCGCCTAAGTAGGTGTCCAGATTTAGGTACTCTCTAAAACGCTCGTACTGAAAAAGATAGCGATTGCTTCTTCGTGCCAACTTCGTAGCACGCTCTACGTAATTCCCTAAGCAATCATATCTATATTTCTCCCCCGGACTAAACTCGACGAAAACATTACTCCGAGAAATATCCAGTCCATATGGCACACGGATTCGCGAACCTCGCTACAGTTCACAAAAAGCTCTAAAGCGTTACTTAATTCAAGCTCAAAAAGCGCGTTCGTTCAATGTTATGGAAGCACCTAAGAAAATACGATAACGACATGGTCTGAAAAAACCCAACAACTCCACTCAAACAAAAAATAAATATATAAAAAACAAAAAAAAAAGACAGTGGTTTTTCATAATCACCAGCCACCGCCGCAACGCGGGAAAATTACCACCTCAAAAATTTCAACAACCGAGTCGCGAAGCTCCTTTCATACATTAAAAACCCATATATCTCCCCGATGAAACCTACATGCGTTCAAATTTCCGAAAAAAAATCCTTTTTTTTCTTTTTTTCGACGCGTATAAATCTCAAATTTTATGCACTTACTTCTCGATATACTATGCGCAATCTAAGTTCTCACAAAAACGTGCAACCTGTTAATCACAAAAAAAAAAAAAAAATAAGTTAAAAAAAAAAAAGTTTGGAACGAGGTCGAACACAAAAATTAGGTAGCTCGCGATTTTGAGCCGAAGCAGTAGCTTAAAACGGAGCACATGCATCAGCGATATTGGTACAATTTAACGCTTCTTGTTTTTTATGTTTGTTTTTTTTTTCTTTTCTTTCGCGCAGGAGCTACATTAAGCCAGAAGGCGGCGACGAGAAAATCGTAAGGCATAAATGCACTAAAAACAAAACAAAACAAAAACAAAAAAAAAACACGCCATAATCGTTGAATTTGAGGGTGTGAGGTTCCCATTTTTAAAAGATCGTTAGCCACGTGTGCGTGTGTGCGAAAACGTGCTCGTGTAAATGTGCACTCCTAATTGCTTCTTAATAGCCTCCCCCCCCCCCCCCCCCCCCCTCTCTTCTTTCTCTTCGCGATTCAAAAGAACGCCCGCTTCAATTCTGGCTTCTTAAACGCGCATATTTTTTTTTTTCTTTGCTTGGACATCTTTGTCTTCATCCTTTTGAAGCCATTATGGCCCGGTAAATTATTACTATTAAAATCAAACGCTTATTTTTTTTTTCCCCCTTCTTCTGCTTCTATAGATTCCCCATCTCCCCCGTGCACTCGGACAAAAGGAGCCTCCACCAATGTTGTCCGCCGCTGCGGTCTTTCCGAAAAAGCTTGCACGGCACATTATGTCGAGTACATAAATGAGCCACCAAAAGAACAAAAAAAAAAACAGTCAAGGCAGAATACTATTTTCATTTCTTCGTACCTTTCAGTTAAAGAAGAAAAGAAAACAAAGAACGCGGCTGCTATACAAAGAATTGAGAGAAAGAGAAAGATATCGTGAAAGGGAGAGGCACAAGAACGAACAAAGCAGACGACGGATGGAGAAAAAAATTATGATCAGAAGGTCATTGTTTGGTTTTATTGTCTGCAACGCCATCTTGCGGGCAGCCTTGTTTCGCACCAAGCCCCTCCCTTCCGTTGTTTTTGAGGTTTCCTGACTAGAACAAACTGTGCCGCATGGTTAAAATGAATGGAAGAACCATCGATGTTTCCAAACAGGAGCCAGATCTTCGTCGCGGTTATTTACCGTCTCGCTCAAATGCTCATTGGATAGAGTTAACGAACCGGTGATTGTCACTTGCTACCATCTTCAACGGCCACTACACAATCTTGGCTCCCCCTCTTAGCACTTCTTGACATTAATCGTCGCCACACAATAGAGACTTTTAGTAGCTCGCACGTTAGAGCTCTCCGTAAACAGTAACGTCACCCGTTAGTATTTCGAAAAAAAATGTAACGAGTATGTTACGCGTTACCGAAAAAACTAACGCGTTACCGGTAACGCCGTTACTTATAACACGTTACCGCCAATACTGAACAAGTTACGCAGCGCACACGTTAGAGTGTACGGTTCGACGCCGAGGTTCTGGAAGATTCCAGGAGGTCGATCCTCGCGGTTCATTATCCCCCATTGCAGCGCGCGACAAGGGAAATTGTGGGCAGACTTGTGCCCGTTACTTGAAAAACCTAATGGATTACAATTACAAATTACCAAGCCTCGAATGCAATGGATTACCCTTACAAATTACTTTCGCTAAAAAATAACGGTTTACTTTACTCTTTACGTTACAAATTACTTTCATGTTACATTTCCCGTACACTATTCACGAAGAAAACAACAGCAACAATCTCAATGTTTTAAGAAAATGTTTTGCAATACTACTTTCTATTTGTCATAGTCAGAAGAAGAAAAACACGATGGAACGCGATGGGAAGAGGCAGGGCCTACTTGGCGTTGTCTTCTTGATCTTTGTTTTTCGCGTATTTGTATATACCTTGCAGGTTTTTCTAGTGGTTCTATAGTGATGGTTCTATAGTGACCGGTCATACAAAAAATTGTGTTTTATTTTCGGTTATTATCCTCTTTTATCTTGCTAGCTTTATGTTGCTGAATTGCCTGCTCATAGTGCTCCACTTTCTGTATTATGTTCATATTTGTAAAAAAGTAACAAGTAACTGAAGTAATTCGTTGCAAGCAATTGCAACGAAATTACACTACCAATTACTGCCACAGAAAAGTAACGTGACAATTACAAAATTACTTTCAAAAGTAACGGATTACTTCCCAAGTTTGATTGTGCCGAAGTTTCAGATGTACGCTTGGTCTCACTCGGATGCTTCATGTTTCCGGGCACAATCTATTTCGTCTCGTCGTCCTGAGTTCAGAACACACTAAAACAATCGATAAAGACAAATCTAGAACCTGTGAATAGTCAGAACAATCTAATCTTGAAATAAGGGTTACTGCGCATGCGAGCTGTGGTGCACGTTCATAGTGAGAAAAAAAACAAAAAAAAAAACATTAATATTAGGAACAACGAAAAGGGGACAAACACAACGCCGTCTCAAACGCTGTGTTGTGTTTGATATCTTGCTTCGTTTGGTTTCTTTTTGCTTTCTTTGTGTCTTAAAAAACCAATATAATAAACCAACATGATTTTTTTTTTTTTTTTTAACGTGAAACGTTTTTTGGCTAGTTGCTCCGGATTTTGTGAAGCCGCATTTCCTGATGTCATGGCCTACACACCAATTCAGTTTCCCCGCTAAATTTAGCGGGAAAATTTACGTCACGTTACCTGATGCTACGAGGCCTATATATATACACCAATTATATTTCTCCCATATATTTAGCGGGGAAATTAACGTCACTTAACTTGCACACACCAATTTAATTTCTGCCCTAAATTTAGCGCAGAATTTGACGTCATGTGGCCTGATAACACGTGATGTTATAACGTTTCCCGTATGCCAGTGGTACTCAAATGGCGGTCCGCGGACCCTTTGGGGTCCGCGAAGGCATATAGGGGTCCGCGATTCACTGCCTTGTCTGTCAAACTCGGCAATGAAAGTCGTATTCTTTTCAAATTAGGAAGAAACATTCCGAATTTCTGGTGAGTTTTCTCGTGTTTATGTCAATGAGAGTATAGTCTATTTCACGCTAGCCCTTATTTATATTATTTTGTTAAATAATTATCAAAATTAACCTTCCCTTCCCCTCACCACGAACTGGGTTCCCCATCATCTCCGCCGAGCCACAAGGGTACCGCGAAACATCAATTGTTTGAGAACCACTAACGTATGCAACACAATTTCCTAGCAATTTGCCAGGCAGTTTTTATTCGTGGATACTTTTTCACGTGCCATACATCGGAAAGTCATAATAGAGACCTTTCGCAAACCGTTGCTGTGCTCCGCGTACCTCACTACCGGAGCCTTCGAAGCATGCTTTTAAGCGCACGCCCCGCGGTAACGGTACCACACGGGCGCGCGCTTAAAAGCATGTTTCAAAGGCTCCGCCAGTGCGGTACGCGGAGCACGGCAACGGTTCGCTAAAGGTCCCTAATGCTTCAAGCAGACGGGGAGGCGCCACGTATTTCCGGAATTGTGTAAGTACGTTTGTGTTTCCTGGACAACAAACGGAATTGTTGGTGAAACGAGTTTGCCAGGTGGGTTGTAAGCTTCTGTTTCGCGCGCGTACTCTGATGTTACAGGCCTCAACCATCTCGGCTTCAACCGAGCTTTCGATACTGCGGCTACAATTTAGTGGCTCCGTCATACTATAGAGCCACTAATTAAGCTACACTTCAGAGAAACGACACTTTAGCCGTCTTTGTGCTTAAAATCGCGGTTGCCAGTTATCTGAAGCTTTATTCGAAATCGCAGGAAACAGCTTTCTGTCCTCCAGACATGTTAAAACAATTCGCGACAGAGCAAAACGATGTCACCTGAGCTTCCTAAGACCGTATCTAAAGCTGAGGAAGTCTGGTTTACGGATGGTGACAATCGACACGTTGCGTCTGCTCAACACAAGGCACAAAGATGGCGGCGCCCACGAGCAGATTGGGGAACGGAGTGCCGATACTCTAAGCGTATGGCTCATTTAGCGGCTCTACGTCATACTATATACGGCGAGCAAGTTGGTGTGCTCCTTGCACACCTCGTGTGTTTGATTACTCCCAAAAGGCGCGTACTTCCTTGTGTCTCCCAATGGCGGCGCGCGCTTGGCTTTCTCGTCATCGCGCGTTCCGTGCGAGCTCTCTATGTGTTCCTTTATTGGCACAGTCCTTGCGGTGCGATGCGTCAAAGACGCATTTTGGGGCACCCGCTCGCCGTAGACACCCTTGACGTGTTTAGCGCTCGGGCGAAAAACAAAATGCCGAATCGTCTAGCAGTGGGCGTACGCGCGATTTCTGGTATTCTCAGTCAGAAGAAACATACTGCGCAAAATCAGAAAGCGTCCCCAGTAGACAAAAATTACAAACTCAAAAGGCTATTTTAGAAATGGTTTCTTTGATTAACGATAGGGTTGTGAGAATATTCGAAACTTTCGAATATATAAGCGAATAATGCCATATTTGATTCGAAGGTCGAATTGAATAGGGCCATTCGGCGACTTCGAGTATTTTTTTTAAGGGTTTCGAAGTTTGAAATCTTGTGTAACAAACCTTAATTCAGACACACATAAAAAAATATAAAAAATCAAGGAAAAAAAACGGAAACAGTATGCAGTATGTACCGTATTTTCCGGGCTATAGTCTGCGGATTATATACGTTTAAAAGTTGACATTTTAGGCTGTGCGGACTTGTTTTTCAGGATCGTTCATTATGACGAGACGTGACGGATTTTGTGATTGAAAGACTATGTTATTGATGATTTATATATAATACACGCTTCTTTGTGAGCTAAGAAAGCAGACATCTGTCAAGGTGTGCCGCCTATGAGAAGATTTTCGTGTCGACTTGGCACCAGGGGCGGACTATGCAAGGCGTGCGGACTATGCACAGGGTGCGGACTATCTAAACAAAAACTTTTTTCTTTAGGCCTAAATTGGCCTTTGCGGACTATAGCCCGGAAAATACGGTATTTGAAATGAGTTCACTAACCAAGGCCAATTGCTACTTGCTACACAAGTAGCAATAAAAATAGGAGCAACAAGTCTACTCTCCAGAAAGTAATGCGAAGTGCGTTTCTTATAGTTATAGATAACGCCAAAGTGCTCCTACAAACGAGTCACATAACTTTTTTTCCCCTAAATAAACCGCGTCTTTTGTGGTCATGCTTCTTGTTCATTATTTGGGATATTGACCTTGATGAACTATTACGAACACTTTACATTACGGACCGTTTTTCTGGGCGACGGAAGTGTCGAGGTTAATGCGACGTGACTGTATTGAAGTAAGAGTAATTGTCTAAGCGAGCTGGTGAACCAAAACTTGGGTTTGGGCTACTTGGTCCGTAGTGACAAAAAGGTGTAAAAAGCTCGAACGAAATGAGGGCAAAGAAGACACGGAGACAACAGGACGGGCGCTATGACAAAAGAGAAAGGAGCCCAGTGTCAAAGAAATATGTTGCATTAAAACATGTGTTTGGACTACCGGCAGTGCTGTTGTCTTCGTGTAGTTCTTTGTCTTCGGTTTTTTCGCGCTTTTTATACCTTTTAATGAGCTGGTGAAAGATCACGGTAGAGAACCCTTCAAACATTTTTGCGATTGTCCTTTTTTCTTCTTATCTAGTTTCAAGTAGAGAAACTAAATGGACTGCGCTTAGAGTATCGGCACTTCTTTCCGCGACATTGTTGTGGGCTCCGCCATGTTGGTGCTTGTGCAGAAGTGCGACTTTCTCAGCATTAGATTCGATGTTAGGAAGTTCGTGTAATATTGATTTGCACTGCCGCGAACTGTTTAAACATTTGTGGAAAGCGGGAAACCGTTTCGTATGATTTCAGATAAAGCTTCAGATAACTAGCAACCATGATTTTAAGCCACAGTATGGCCGAGTGTCGTTACTCTGAAGCATAGCTTACTTAGTGGCACTAGTTTCAAGGGTTCTCTAACACAACTGTACTGACGGCCGCAAACTATTCGCTTCGCTTCGAAATTATTTGTTTCGATTCGAAAATCTATTTGTACAAAGGAACTGTTCGCCTCGTATTCGCTTAGAACAGAAAAAAATCACTAAACGCACATCCCTATTGCCAACCGTTCCTCTTGACACTTGGTCCCTCTCTGAATCGCAGTGACGTGCAGTGCAGCGGCGGTGCAGCTTGCCGCCTCATACCCGGTGGTGGCCAAGCCCATCCCTCGAGGCTTCTTCGACTCCCCTCTGCAGTCGCTGGTCGCCTGCCGGTCCTCCTACCTCGCCGGTGAGTGCGCTCTCACATAAAGAAATTTTGGGCTGGAATAAATGATATTAGACTCGGAACTTTGCTATACTCCGTTTCACCTTATGTTGTACCGCAGCGAAGGCTAGAAGCGCGAGCTCATAGCGTTGGCAGCTGCCCTTGGTGCACGAGAGCTTGTGCCGCCGAGGTGTGCCATAGAGCAAGGAGCTCGCGCTTGTAGCCTTTCCAGCGGTACAACACAAGGTCAAACAGAGTGTAGGCACGCATAGCTTAGTGGACCAAAAGAAGAAGAGAGTATAGAAAGTCAGAAACCTGCTTTTCGGTACGAAAATTTGAAAAATATAGCAGTCCGCTATATTTTTTCAAATTTTCAAATACCGAAAAACATTTCGTATCTCGTTTCCTTCGAAAGCTCCCCGCCTTTTCACCCCGATACATCCGCGGTGGCTAAAACACGTCAGCCGCCGACCCCAGCTCACGCAGTGAACACAAGCACCGCGTCACCCGGACCGCGCGCTCGTCAACAATCAATTCGTCGACAAATATATATTTTTTTTTTAATGAGCTAAACTTAGAAACTGAAACTAATTCAATTTTGGCTAAAATTCGGAGTATATCTGGGGGTCCATTGTTCCCAAAAGGTATTAATCTAAAATCGGTCTTAATATGCGTTAAAGAAATGTAAAGGTGGCCGCGGTACACGGCTCAAAGCTAGTCCGATACGCACACATTCATGTTCATCTCAGTTTCGCTTCATATAAATTCGGCTCATACTGAAAAATATTTGGATTTGTGTTTGCGGCCCAAATGCCGTTACGGCACTTATCATCACTGGCGAATGATCAGTCCCGTGGTGTGCTGAAAAAAAACAGGGTGGAAGCTTGGTCGTCATTGCATCCGGTGTTTAAGCACGTCACTACCACGTGATTTATCATTTTGCTTTTGATTCGAGGAAAAAAGGTGAGGAGGAACAAGTTAAAAACAATTATTTTGTAGCCCCTTTCACAAGTCAAGATCCCCTTATTATCGCTCCTGCCAAAAACGAATCAAAAAGCAAAAGGCGTCAACGCAATATGGCAAGGCCTGCGTTGCTCGCGCAAGGCCGTAGCGTTGACATTTTTGACGTCACTCATTGGAGGCCTGTGCTGGGCACACAGACACGAGCAGGAGTCCAAGCCGAACGCCGACGACGCAGCAATCGTATCCAATCTTTGTTCGACGTCGGCCCCCAATTTGGGACGTAAAGTTTTCGGCGCTTACGGCCTTGCGATCTAGAAGGCGTTAAGCGAACTCCGTCATGTTTTTTGTACCCGGCATCATTATTAGTCTATACTATATGGAGAGTGCATACAATCCTAATCTGCAGATCAATAAGGGTCTCGTAGGTATTAAAGCTACTGCGACAAACAAAATATATTGGGGAGCATCCGAAGTAATGACCTTTGCCCGTGGGGGGGGGGGGGGGGGGGGGGGGGGGGGGGGGGGGGGGCAAGGTCATTAGAAAACAAAGTAAGAAAAACTATGTTTTGAGAATCCCAAAACCTCAGAAAGATTTCTACCAAGAATCATAGCTTTCACAGTAATTATTTTTTTTGTGTGGCGCTGTTTAAGCCCCAATGTCATAAAATGTGTGTTCGTATTTAGCTAGCAATTCAGGCAAAGCCATCGATCTTGGGCGTTTCAAGGATTCTTAAAATATATCGGTATACCTCTTGACCGATAACTCTACGCCCTGGTGCTGAACTCCTTGTGAGGCCACAGAAACAAAAACAAAACGGCGCAAGTAAGAAAAAAATGAAAAAGTTGAGGAGGCAGTTTAATAAAAAAACAGATTGCAAGCAGCTTTTCCTCTACCTCGCAGGGAGTGTGCCAAAATTCGACCAACACAGCCACAAAACATTGCTACTGAGACGCCTCCGTTCAGCATTTTTCCCGCGTTCCAACGTCCTTGCTACTGCTGTCCCTCCCAAAACCCTCCATGATGCCATGGTCCACCAGGCCATTGCCGCATAGAGTAATCTTAGATATATAATACGCGCCTAAAGCGTCCGCTCGTCCTACATTTGCGCCAACGTTTTATGCCGCCACGAAAACCGTTCGGCTGCGGACAGATCCCCAGCGGCCGTGATGGTCCAAGGTCCAAGAAGGTGGGAGCGCAAAAGGAGAATACAACACCGAAGCTCGCCTCCGCGAGTGTTGGGTCAAGTGGCAACCCATAAAGCCTAAAGTCGCATGACACTCTCTGAGTTATGAACTGGCTCCGGTAGCTCATGGCAAAAGAAAAATCAAACTGGGTTTTGTTTTGCTACGTAGTTGTTTTTAGGGGCGAAGCTCCTTAGGGGCTAGCCATGTCCGTATGTCCGTCCGCCGTCGGGTGCACGTGCTCCTACTCGTGAGCTGACGCGCTCACGTGCTTACGAGCACGTGAGCACGTGTTCCCGTGCTTGTGTAGGGCAATAAAACAACCGCATCTCCACGTGATGAATGATGTTGATTGGGGCGAAGCTCTGGCGGTACTTGTCTGCGTACACGCTGAGCCGCAGCATGCCGAGCCTTTCATTCGTTTTCATCCATGTCAGAAAGAGAATGTGTGGTATGGAACGTGGTTATATACGCATTTGAGCATTTGACCGCAGCGTGACATGGATGAAAGCAAACGAAAGGCTCGGCATGCTGCGGCTCCGCGTCTACGCAGACAAGCACCCACCAGAGCTTCGCCTCAATCAACATCAGTCACCACGTTGAGATGCGTTTTTTTTTTGTTTTTTCACTCACATTTTTTTGGCTTTGCGCCTTTTGCATCAAAAGAATCACAATACCAGGACGTGGTCATATCGCGTAAAGACATATATATATATATATATATATATATATATATATATATATATATATATATATATATATATATATATATATATTAAAAAAAAAGAACAGAAGGCGCTTGAGCTTCATAAAGTTGCCCTTCTTTCTCCCTAAATACAAACGCAAACTTCACAATGTCGGGGCTTAAATGGAGACCATACTAACAAAATATTACAGTTATATATAAAATATGATTTTCAGTAAAAAAAATCTTTCCTACGAGGACACGAGCAATAAATAAAATATTTTTTGGGGGAAAATTAGTTTTAAACTTGCAACGTACCCAGTTTTTATGATATTTAAGTAATCGTACCGCTAGAGATAATGCCCACAACTGAACTATTTTAATAAATTGATAAAAATCTCATTTAGGGTTTTGGATGAAGATCAAAATTATAAATTTGACTTAAGCAGATCGCAGAGTTTTGTGAATGTTAATAAAAAAATCATAAAAAATTAGTTTTAACGATTTTTTGAAAAAAAAAAAAAAACAAAGAGGTCTAAACTTAACAATTTACTTTACGACATCTTCTAATGTCCATAAAGTTATAGACAAAAATGAAAATAACGTAGAGGCAAAAACCACATGGCAGGAGACTGAGTCAAACATGCAACCCTTGGCAGTCGGGAAAAAAAAAACACGCTAACTTCCACCGCGGCCGCTTCTGCGCTCCATAACTTGACAATCAAAACGTATTCAAATCTACTGTTTTCATCTTTTTTTCTAGGCAGGAAATTCCTTGCAACATACTTTTTTCTTTTCGCCAAAAGTAAAAAAGTGTGTCCTTTTTGCCAGCAAGACTTGGGATGATATAATCTTTCAACTTCCATTCGTTCTGCAGCATTTAAACAAAGTGACGAAGCCAATGGACGACTCGCGGCTCGCACCGCAACACTCAAAATACATCGAGGAAATTGTAGCACGAACAAACATCTCCTACAAACACAGCGTCGCCTATACGAACCTTACTCCCTCCCATATTCCCTTCTCATTCAGCATATCCTTTACCCGAAGATAATACGATATATATATATATATCTATAGGGAAGTAAGAGCCGTTACGAAACACACAAAAAGAAAGAGCGAGAGAAAAAAAGGCCTATGGTTCACAGCTCTATCCGCCACGCCGACCGTATATTATAAACACGTTGCGTCCGGCGCGCCGCGTTCGCTCCATTAGCTACCGAGTGAGCCAACACAACGGCGACGCCAGTTCCGCGTCCAACCCAACGCCGCCACCGTCGTCGCCGTCGACCGCGCAAACAGCGCGTGAGCGCAAAACGACCTCTTCACATACTTTCGCCAACGCCGTCAAATGGCGCGGACGCGCCGAAGCAAATCGGCCTCTATGAAGCAGCGCCATCTACCGTCCCGCAGCGCTATGCCCCACGACGCGTGCCCCCCTTTTTTTTTCTTTTCTTCGCCAGTTTCGTCTGTTAAAGCAGATTGTCGATATGCCTCTCCCCCAAAACAATTTTACGTCCACGAAAGAACAAAGGAATTAGTATTAGAACCCGTTATCCCCGGGTTCAGATAGGCACGAAAAGTGTAGACCGAATATATGTTCCCACGAACGAGGTTGTTTTCGTGGGAAGTACCGAGTGGTCTGAGCCTTTGTTTTGGCGCGTGAGGCGCGCGCGGGACCGAGAAGAAAGAAAAATATGGCAGAAGAGAAGGGGGAGGAGGGGAAGGGGGGGGGGGAGGAAAGAGTGAAAGGGAATCCAAAGATGCTGTCGTAGGCTAGTGGCTTTCCAGCCATAAATTCATCCGCCTCGCGGCGTTTTCACCCAAACGGCAGTTATATCGTCGTCTCGCTCCTAAGGTCTTCCGCGTCATTTGAAAGAACACCGTGGCAACGTCGAACCATTTTTTCGGTGACACAGAGGAAACCTTCGGCAAATGAAAAAGTAAAAAAAAAGAACACGTATGTGTGTGTGCGTGTGTGTGTGCGTGCGTGCGTGTTTGTGTGTGTGTATGTGTGTATGTGTGTGTGTGCTGGGGGGGAGGCATCGTGAGCAAAGGAGTTAAAGACTTGTAAGCAGTGAGAGAGTGCAGGCGAGCTGGTAATCAATCGACATCTTGTAAACCCTGAGATGGGGAACGATAAAAAAACGGACGACGTTGGTTAAAGCCTCTAGTACTCTATCTGTTCCAATATTGAAGAAAATTAAGCTCTATCATAACGAGAGAAAGAGAGAGAGAGAGAGGAACATCAAGTAGGAACTAAAAGGCGAGGAAGCGTACAACCTAAATACATTATAGACCTTTCCCGTTTCAGTCGTCGCCATTTTGAATCGTGGTACCTCCGGTAGGGGAAAACATCGTTTTGCCCTTGCCACGCACCTGAAAGGTATTCGCGATACTATCGTAACCACCAACGGGCCTTTTTTTTTTGCCTAGCAGCCCTCTGGGCATGCGCCTACTATCGCTCCCAGTGTGGTGCCGCCATTACCGGAGGGCACCCACGCTATAACCACGCCGTGGTACAAGTGGCCACTAAGTAGCCAGCCCCGTCCGTGTTCGTGATCGCGTTCATCGTGTTTCTCTGTAGCCGCACCCTTTCGCCCAAGAAACACGACAATCAACAACAAAAAAAAGCAAGTGGATCAAAGCTGTTTACGACTGGTGATGAATTCCGAGGTTCGGCCCGACAGCCGAGGAACAAGGCTCGATGCAACGCGTCTGGATAATCAAACAATACTTCCCTTAGCCTTTGAGAGGTATTTTCTAAAGAGTGCAAGGAAACATTTCGGGTGTGATAGACCCTAGAGAAATACCCTTCAATAGCCGCTGTTTCTTGTTATATAAAAACGCTTCGTTTTCTGCCCTCGTGACTTTATTTTATTTGTCGAAGTTCGGTGTAAACACGTCCCGAAAGAAGTTCTTGACAAAAATAATTACGAAGTAACAACAAAATGTCTACTATAGAGGCAATAAATGTCATTAATAATATAATTACAAAAAGCGCGTAGTTCTTGGGCAGTGTATCGCTTGCAAAAAAAAACTCGAGAGAGGGAGAAAAAAAAGAAAGGTCTATTCTCGTTGTTTTGCTTCTTCTATACACCAACGCGAGACCCTGACGTAACGCTGTTGGCGCTGTACTCCACGCAAATCTGGTTCCTGCGTACGTGCGCACTCAAACCTCGTGAAAGTCGGTACCGTTGGTTCGACGTCGTGTACAGGGAACGTCGAACCGGGGACGAGGGCAAAGATATATATAGACCTTTTCTGTGTACTCTCGTCCTCGGTCACCTAATAGGCGTTTCAACCTGCAACTAGTAAAAGAATAAGGGGGAGGCAAAACGATAATGTGTGACGGTTACGCTCATATCGATACTAAGTGTCTTCTACTGGCGTGGTGACGGCAAAACGATGTTTTCGCTCATACTGGAAGTGACGACAATTCAAAATGGCGGCGCCCTTAGAGAAAGGGTCTATAAGGGCGCACTTCTCGGTTTCTTTTACCTTTCCTCCCTGACAAGGTACTATGAACCTTTATCGCATAACTTTGTACCAACGTTACTAAAACACTCAGTTGGGAAACTGTCACAGAGACTGCTCTGAAAAAGTGGCCCCGATCTGTCCTCGAGAAACGAGCTAATGGCGAACACAACGCCACCATTTCTCCCGCAGCGGCCACTCGAGTAACTGCAAGTTACTTCTATTTTGGCTTTAATCGGCCATTGTGGCGCCGAAATAGATACAGCGGAAGGGGTTACGGGGGTGCCACCCCCGTCTCCCCGGCGGACGCGCCGCGGCTTACTACCGAAGTTAAAATGCACCTAGGTCGGGACGCGCTACCTGAAAGCACCGCTGAGGCATGGTTCTATAAAAAGAATATTAATTGTGCCGCAAACCCTGCAAACTAAATATTTTAAGAACATCACGCGCCCACCATTTTGTAATAAACTCCAATAAATTTCAAACGAAAAGAGTCTTTTCCGCTTGCTTTTACGCAAAAACATGCTTTCTAAAAGCTCAATGTGACCACAGTACAGACAAATGATAAAGAGTGGTGCTGTTGTCGAATTTAGCTCGGTCTCGTTGGACACCAGCGGCCCAAGTTTCGACGGCGAGTTTCTCAACTGAGTGTTTTAGTAACGTTGCTTTGTACCAACGCTGAACTCATGCTGCACCCTCAAACCGGTATTTTTTTTTTTTTTTTTTGGGGGGGGGGGGGGGGAGGGGGGAGTGCTTGCGGACACAGCTTTGGAACCGCCAAGGATATGGGCAAAAAGGCTGAGAGACGGACGTCGTGCATGAGTTAGTGGTTATTTTTATCATGCTATTTCCAAACAAATCTATGGTTGTCTGGCTGTCACAGCGTCGCCGTCGGTTGCACAAACAACAATAATAATAATAATGGAAATAAAAATATTAATAATAATAGCAATACTCATAATGTTTTTTGCACAAACACGGGTTCATCAGAGCCATCTGGTGCTTCTATGATGATTCCCACTTTGGTGAGCATGCTGCGCTAGAGGAGCTAAACAGTAAATCAAAAGTGCTAAAAAAAAGTTTGTTTCCGGACATAAGGAAAATAAAAAAAATCAAAAGTGCTAAAAAAAAGTTTGTTTCCGGACTAAAGGAAAATAAAAAGTAAATTCAATATAATTACTTACAGCATGTGACAGCACACTACCAGCAAAGAGGAAAATTCGTATTGCGAACGCATCAAAGCCATAGGAAACTTGTGCAATACCATTCTCCAATAAAAAAAAACAAAAAAAAATGATACGTAACTACGCGAAATACAAAAAAAAAACAATTGGAGAAGTGTAAAAACAATTTCATATACGACAGGCAGTCTAGTTATAACGTTAATAATTTACGCGGCAGAATTCTATGCATACGCTACAGAAGAACTTGTAGTTGCGCTAGTTGGTAAACGTTATGAAGCATGGTGTAAGGCGCAGAAAAGTGTGAGCAGCACTTTTCTGAGTCAACGATTCTTTGTAAGGAAAAGAGCCAGAAAGCGCACGAGTTAATGGAAGCATACTTTAAGAAGAAAAGGGGCGCACAATGCGTAAGCGATACATCTATTACACAGTATAACGCGGGGATAAGATATCTTTTCACAAGTTTTCGTGAGTGGCTGAAGAAAATTGGGTAACCCTCGCTCAAGCAGGCATGCGTGGGCGTAAAAAAGGTTGACGAGATATGTGTTTCTTTTTCTGTTTTTCTGCACTTTTCAAATATAGTTGTGATTGGCGCCTGTGTCTTGCTTCTTGCGTCCGTTGTTTTATTGTTTTTTTTTAGCCTTACACCATGCTTCATATGCATACACTATTAACACGGAAAGCAAGAGCCATGCAAAAGCAAAATAAAATATCGCGAAACATAGTACTGTAAACGACTTAGTTTCCGCGAGGACCTAATTATCGCGAATTTCGCGAACCTACAGTTCACAGAAAATGGGTCCCGCGAACAATCCCGGTAAAATGTAAACACGTTGGAATCTATAAACCGACACGCGGGCTTGACGTCACGGGGCTGCGGCGGCGCTGCGATCGCGCCGGATCCGGGGGGTGTGGGCAAAAGCGCGCACGTTTCGCATGAGCGTCATAGCATTTCAGTATGCCGCGAAGCTGTGTTGCCGTTAATTGCGCCAAAATGTACAAGAAAAGCAGCGGGGTGAGTTTCCACAAGTTCCCGGCAGACTCTGAAAGGCATAGAAGGTGGATAATATCCGTGGATCGAAAAGAATGGTCGCCTCGCGCGAACGACCGTTTTTGCGGCTAACACTTTCTTGAAGGCAAGTGCGGCTTTCATTTCAATCTCCGTCCCGAGGCTTGCTTATGCGCAGGAAAACCGTCGTCTGATCGAGACCACCTGGATTTTGTTACCATGATTTTCTCGCACAAAGCACCTTCCAAACGCTCGTCGGAGGCTCGCTACGCACGCGCTACCCAGCAAAAGGGGATCGGCGACAGAACGGCAGTGTTGTAGGCGTTACCGAAAAAAAGTAACGAAATACGTTACTCGTTACTTGCAAATAAAAGGTACGCGTTACTGAGCTACGTTACCTGAAAATAAAAGGAACGCATTACCGCTAGCGATAAAAAGTAACGCACGGTTTACTTCTGCTTTACTTTTTAAAATTATGATTTAACACATTTTACGGTTTCGACTGTACAGCTCATACACCAAGAAACATTATGTTCATACAGAGACTTAACGTAATTACTTTATCTTTTTTTACGGCTTCACCTAAATACTTACGAGAAAAAACGCAAAGAAAAACATGGTTTGACGTTTAAAACACGGAAAAGATTGAAGTGTAATTTCTATAAGACTTGTGAAGTAGTAACAAGTAACGTAACTACGTTACTTGAAATAGTAACATAGGTGCGTTACCCGTTACTGTGTCGAAAACGTAACGGGTGGGTTACTACGTTACTGAAAAAGTAACGCGTTACCAACAACGCCGTTACTTGTAACCTGTTACCGCCAAGACTGGAGAACGGACAAAGCGTTACTGCTTGTCATGCCTTGTGGTCATGAGGGTAGGAAAAATAGCATACCTTGACTTGAAGACGCTGTGTATATTTAATCAATTAATGAATACACACACTTCCGCAGACCCACAGTCTGCTTATCCCGCCGGCAGTGCGGAAACTGACTCGAAGTAATCGTAGACCTCGAGAGACTTGTACGCCTGCACCGTGTCGGCCGTGAACTGGCTTGGCGAAAAAACTAAATAAACAACGACGTGAGCCGTCGACTTCCGTGGCAGCAACTTTACGTCGAAAGTCCAGCAGGCCTTGTTTACGGCGTAAGAATCCTCGCAGGCCACGCCGTCCACTTACAGTTTGTTTCGATACCGCTGCCGTTCTGGCTCGGGCAACGAGCTCAAATAGTCGGGCATAGCATACGACATATGTTGTGAGGATATACGACGCACAAATAAAGCTAAAAGCGTTCCTACAACGTCAACAACGAGCGCACGCCATAGAACGCAATGGCGAAAACACGGAGAGCCGGTGTGCTTTTGCCCACATAGCTACCGCGCATGCGCGGCCTTCCGGCCGTGTTGGTAAACAGAGCCGCTCCGCGCGTCGGTCTATACTGAGATGGATTCCACCGCGTCGCGAAAAGTGGAACCCTCGCGAAATATTCTAAAACTTCAGGTTTGACCTAAATCACGACATATTGAGCCCGCAAAAAATAAGTCGTTTACAGTATTATGTGATTAAAAGTAATACCATGAAAGGATATTCTACTAAAAGTCACGCGTCCTATAAAGAGCAAAATACCAAACATTGTTCCAGAAAGGCAGGCGTTCAAGAATGACACAGATTACTAAGCCAGAATGCGTCTAAAATATAAAGAAACGGTATAGGGGCCGAGACCAACAGTTTCTTATTAGTACAAAATACGTCTCAGCATCTTTTTTTTTTTTTTTCAACTTTGCCCAAAAACATTTGGCTAAAAAGATCAGGCGGCAAGTGAGAAAAAAAAAATGAAAGACGCTTACAATTCTCTGTGATGCCAAATTAGAGCGCAGCTCTTGAGGAGAGTAGGGGAGCTAGGGTACGCAGGGGATGGTATGCCCCTGTTTCCTCTCCTACTCCCCTCCCATTAAGCAGGAAATTTTCGATAAATTTCCCGCTAAATTAAGCGAAAATTTCCCTGCTAAATTCAGTGGGGAACTTTTCCCACTAAATTTAGCGGGGAAACTTAGCGAAAATATTCCTGCTGAATTTAGTGGCGAAACTGAATGGGTCACTCAAAATTCTTACAAAAGCAGCCGCTTCGGTGGCTGGAACGACCAAGGCATCCTCTCAACATCAGCCTCGCAGTAGCTTTACTAGTCCCGACTCCCGAGACGAACTACGTCACGATTGCGTTGGATGTCACGTGCTCTTCACTGGCTGTTCTCCGAGCGCTTGCCAGAGTGGGCCATTTATAACGAAATATATAGCCACCAGTTTTAAAATACAAACGTGCGATTGTCATTCACGGATATTTTGGATCACATTCAACCTATTTTTGAACACGACAGATGTATTTCAAATTTCGTTGAAGTATCCTTTAAAGTCATAATTACAGTGTCGTCAGCGAATTGGTATAGCTTACGACCCGGTACTATAGTGGCGATGTCATTAACAAAAATGTTAAACAAAAAAGGGGATAGAATCGACCGTTCTGGTATTCCGGCTTTTAGTTCAGTTCGATAATTCTGAAAATTAGATACGGACACTCGTTGGAGGGCGATGAGAAAGACGGTTTTCAAGAAGTTAATAACACGAACCGCTAAAGCCTATAGGCTGTACAATTTCTTCTTTAATTTTAATTTTCATAAGCATTAACCTAATTTAAATAAGCATAAGAACAATCGCGGAAGGTGTGCGATGAGTACAAGAAGCTGCAGCGCGAGTGTATAGCTGCAATGTCATTGAGCTTTATATACGTTCTCCAAGTATCCTTGTTTATGAAGTCAATTAAAGTAGAAGTTTGGGCTAGTTGGTATTTCATGATTAAAGATTAAAACAGCGCAAGGACACGGACAAGAACAAGAAGGTAGACAAACAAGGCGCTGACTTACAACTGAATTTTATTCGTTCTAACAGCGAGTATAAATACTGTATTGTCACAACAAACAAACATGAATAAAAAGCTTCACCTGGATGCCACGTGCTCACTAGCCATCGCTATGCACTGTCACTGTTTGTCTAAATAGGAACGTTCCTTATCTGACAAAGATAGTGACGGAATGCTGACACAGTTTTGCCCCAATCTTCCAATTTCCCGCGCCTCAGTTATAAAGTCAGTCAATAACGAGCATAAATCGCGAGGGTTTTGTATCGGACTCATCGTCACGTTTACGCTCATGACTACTTCGTCTAAGGCAAGTAGACCGATTTCAACCCGGTGCCGATGCTCCGATTGGGTTATCACTGCAAGGTATGCAATCACTCCGTGGCATGGGAAGGGTACGAAAACGTCTACGTGCCACCACTCAAGATGCAGCTGTCAAATGACGAGAGCTTACCTGCATAGACTACATTAAGCTGTTCATGTATTACTTCGTTCCAGAAACTCAACTAAAACGCTCCACCGTCTTCGTCCTCGCTATTTCGGGGAGGCAAGGAGATGGCCTGTCATTAGTCACCTCGATTCAACAGGGCAAGTGCCAGTCATACCCAAAATAGCCAAGTCTAGCCAAGTTCCCCCCATACCAACACCACTGCCTACCCACACAGCTGTGCTCCGACACCCAGCCGGTATTTCGTTTTAACCCGCTATAGACGGAGTCGCCGGCACCGCAAAATTCAAAATGACGGCGCCCTAAAAATAATAAAAATGTTTTTAGATAGCGAAGGATAGTCCATAGCGGTACCGGGGTAGCGGTACCGGCGTAGCATAGCGGTACCGGCGTAGCATAGCGGTACCGGAATGCGGTCGTGTATCACTACTGCGTGGTGCACGTTAAAGACCCCCAGGCTAGCAGTCGTACCGCACTGGCTAAACTGCTCATCTACAGTGGGTAACAGTGTCGCCATGTTCTGGCAGACTAAACTCCCGCCGTATAAATAACTAAAGACGAACCTTTTTCTTATTTTTTAATAGTGGTGCGCAAAAAATAATCTAAATCACGCACCAAAACCAGTTGGAATCAGATAATGAGAACGGTAAGGTTCTAGGCAATTGGCGACGTGAGCGATCGAAAGCGTCGCTGTGGTCGGCCCACCACAATTGGCCGAATGCTGACTATGACGTCACCAAAGGGTGTCTCATCAACGGAAATAAGAGGAATGTGAGAATTTCAATTTTGACGGTGTTGGCAGTGTTGTTTTGAGAGTGCTATTATTTTAGGCTTCCACCATGCCCATTACAAACACCACCGAACTTCTTGTTCACAAGGTAATGACGTCACGAAAGGTAACCGAACGAGGGCGCCACCGAAACATCTCGCCGCTAATAACGCTCTGAAGCCCACATTGTGATACTGTGTGTTTGATAGTCTTCTTTATCACTCCCCGAAACTTGTGTTTAATGTCTTTCAAATACATTTAAATGATCGCTCCTTAAAAAGCCACTGAAAAGAAGAAAAACAATTTTCTACTGTCTAATTGGGACACGGGCGTAAAAAAAATATTTTTACGCAAAAAAAAAAACAAAAAAAACTGGAGCAATATTGACGGCGAGAGGTTAATTTTAAATTCTGGCCGCGAAGTGCATGACGTCACGGAATGGTCATTCGCTCTTTCCACCTCAACGTGAAGGGGAAGCCGATCCACCTCTCCTCCTCGTGCCCGAAATGCCGAGAGAGAAGACAAGTGAAAAGGAAATGACTACCGACTGAATCACGTCACGCGCCATGTATTCCATGTATTATATTTCATGTATGCATTCCATGTATTATATTCACATGCATTCCACGTATTATATTCATATGGATATCACGAGAAATGTTGCTAATTACTTTTTGACTTAACCTCGTCGGCGTCTTCCTTTCAGGTTTGGGGCCGGGTCTGAGCGGCGGTGAGCAGTTCGGCCTCGGTCCCGGCCGGAGCCAGCTCCACGGCAGCGCTGGAGGACCCGGAGGCGCCACGGGTCCCTTAGGGTTCCCGCTGCCGGCCACCTTCCCGTGGGCGGCAACGGCCAGGGGCAAGCCCCGGCGCGGCATGATGCGCAGGGCAGTCTTCTCGGACGCCCAGCGGCAGGGTCTCGAGAAGCGCTTCCAAATTCAGAAGTACATCAGCAAGCCGGACAGGAAAAAGCTCGCCGAGAAGCTCGGACTCAAGGACTCGCAGGTGAGCAGAGGCGTCGCAGACGCGGTACTCGAAACTCCGCTTAATTCGAACGAAAATGAGGGTTGCTTTTTTTTGGCGGTTCAAGCCAACACTCTGTTTCACGATACGATGGCAGACCACGGAAGCTGCAATAATCCCGGTGAACCAACGTTTCGGGTCACGATGTCCGTCGAATCAAACCGTCCAACGAGTCTGAGTGTCCATCGAGTTAAAATGGCCATCGAGTCAAAGTGTCCATCCAGTGGCAATGTCCAACAGGTCACGTGATACGCGTGCCAAAACGTCCACCGAGAAAAAAAAATGTCTAACGAGGTCAAAGCGTGTAACTAGACGATAGGAAGTTTTAGTATAGGGGGCCTCGACGCTTTGGGCCCCTCAAGCAGTTTGGGGCGTCCCGCTGCAAGCGCATGCCCAGACGTTGTGCGCGTTCTCTGCGCGACGCTTTACACTGCATGCTCGGGAAACTGAAGAGCCCGTATTACAGACAGTTCCCGTCTGTTCTTTTGGGTCACGTGGTTTGGGCCCCATTTACAGTACGAGCTAGCTGCGAGCAGGTAACGAAAGCCTTGGTCGTCTGCACTGATCTCTATGACAATTGCTGGATCGCGTTTGCCCGCTCCGCGAATGCGGTCACTGGCGGCCATCTTTAGGTAGAGTTATATCACCTCTAGCCAATGTAAGCTGCTGCAGCCGCTATCATCCATCCATGGCAGATAGCGTTTTGGCAGGTGGGTTGGCAGGCTGCGGTCAAAATAGCGTAAGTGATATTGCGTGCTTGATTAAAATTATTTGACGAAACATGTTTTTGAAACCCGGCGTGAACAGTAGTCTGGTTTTTGAGGACCTGGTAAAAGTTTCACGAAATCGCAGCACCGGGAGAAAAGCAGCACAACACGTACCGAAAGTCGCATCGAAAGAAGCATCGAAAGCAGACGACGGTACGGAGTCTGCTTTTGATGCGAGCTGCGCTGCTTTCCCCCGGTGCTGCGCTTTCGTAGAACTTTTGCCGGGTCCTCAAAGATGAGGCTACCGTTCACGCCGGGTTTCAAGAATCTGCTTCGTCGAACAACTTCAGTCAAGCACGAAATGTCACCCACGGTACAGTGTACTAGATCTACGGCTATTTTTATGGCAGCCTGCGGCCATTGCGCTGTTTGCCATATTACTATGGTGGCTAGAGATGATATAACTCTACCTAAAGATGGCCGCCAGTGACCGCATTCCGGTCCATAGGAGGAGCTGGTCAAACGCGATCCAGCAAATAGACATAGAGGTCAGTGGTCGTCTGCAAACACCTCCGCCTTTCCTCCTCACCACGTGAAAACGCAGCGCATGCGCATTTGCAACCAATCGACGCTGGAGGTGCGCACGCCATTACATGGCAAACGTTTCCCGTGGTCTAAGATGGACACCTCTCTTCAGTCTATTAGGCTCTTTACGGGCACGTTTTGTGTAAAGCGCTGGCGCGCTCAGAAAAAGGTGTGATGTCAGTTCGGACAGAACAATTATAGCTGAGTTCATTTGACCAGACTTAGCGGCGGAAGAAAAGGTCAGAGAACCACGGCACTGTCTGAAGTACTGCACCGCCGTACCGCTGACAACGTAAGACAAGCGGGGCGTTGTTCGTCCCGATCACGTTGTTCTCGGGCGGCAGCCAATGAGGTTGCAACGCACGCGCCAATATAAGACTGAAGTTGTATTTAGGATAATCGGTTACTCTTGAAGATTGACACAGGTCGGTGAAACACACCAGACAACGCGCTAACGGTAAGAACTCTCAGTGAAGACAATTTGTTTTTCTTCTCTTTCGCGATTAAGCAGTTAAATAATAAAAAATGAATCAGAGGAACGATGGGGGTTGTAATTATATGTAAACCGCAAACGTGTATAAACAGAAACAAATGAAGGCTATGGACGCATCCCACGCTATATAAACCCACCGCTCCTATTCATGCGTCAGTAACCCCCACCCCCGGAAAAAGGCTTAATATTAACTGCGGTAATAGTTAGTTAGCCGCAGAAGCCCATAAATTCAGTATGGCGCGCGGCTGTTCGCTCTGATGAGCAATAAAGCGTTTAATCGCCGATGGCGAAGAACCCCGCCAAGAAACAAACAGGGTGAAAGGGAATAAACAACACTCCCATTAAGAAGGCCAAAGCAACAACATCTAATAAGAAGGAAGTAAAAGGGCGGCACAGAAGCACCGCAGCGAGCACCTTACCCCCCCCCCCCCCCCCCCCTTCTCCGTCTTTCAACCGATCGCAAAGTTAATCGAGAAACCCGATACAACAGCAGGAACACGTGACCGCTGCCGACCAGGACACAATAGACACTCAAGTTCACTTCGTTGTCCGATATAAGGCAACAAAAACAAAAACAATGAAGATTCTAAAGCAGTTAACAAAGCCCAACAAAAAAAAAAAGAAACAATCAAGAAAGCTAAAGCCTAAGGTACCTTTTTCTCTTTTCCTTTCCTGTTTTAAACGCTCACACCCTCTCTTCCGAGGCGGGCAAAAAAAAGAAAACGCGATGTATCGTGTAACGAGGCCCCTCACATTTTTATTACGCCCGGTTGCCTCATCGGACGGAAGGTAACTCTATTCCGCTGTGGGTGGGGTCAGTGCCGACGCTTTTGCGATGAAGACATTAAGGGGCGGGCAACACCTCCGCCATAATTCATGACGGCGGCGGCGGCCCCGGTTGAGGTGGCGCCCTCTCTTGGAGGGAAGCGACATGAAAAAGAAGCACCAAGATGGCAGGCGATCGTGACCGCTTCGACGATCTATCTGCGCACATGCCGCCACGTTGTTTTATGGAGAAGGGAGACCTGCCTACAAAAGGCCCATAAATATCCACGATAAAGCGTTCCCAAAGCCTCGCCGCCTAGGCCTAACTGGTTCTTCATCTCCTCTCCCGGAGGGCGAACCTCCCTTGCCAGCTTTGGTAGGCTGTGCCGAGAACGCGTTTAAGAGTGAAGAAGATGGACACGCCCACAGCCTTCCATCTTCTTCAGGCATGTCCTTTCTGTTTAAAAATATTGTTATGTTTGTTTGCAGCGCACACGTCGTGCCCGTGACTGAGTGCCTTTGGGATGAAGGAGGCGTTTATTGCGAAACATCTTCATTAAACGTGTACCGCTAAAGAACGCTGTTTTGTTTTCTATATTTTCAAGTGGACACGCGTATCTAGTAAACAACAAATCTAATAGAACAAAAGATTATCTACGTGCACAAAATCAGACACAATCTTATACACATTTTTTTCTTTTTATTTATTGTAATTTTTGATGTAATTTTACGTATTTTCGAGGAATACAAGACATTTAAAACGAAAATAGAGTAATAAACGTCTCCAAACCTATAGACGGGGTCGGTGGCGGTGTGTGTAATCCAAAGCTCGCGCTGCACAACCCTGGTATCGAGTGTTCAATTCCCATTTCCCGTTTCCAATTTCGACGATCTAGCTCAGGGGGTTTCGAAACGTTTTGGCTAAGGTGCCGGATGGGAGACCTGACGCTGTGTCGAGAGCGGGAAAATTTAAGACAATATAAACGAGGAAACACTAAACAAATAAGCCTGAATAAGCATTTTATTACAGAAATAGAATCTATAGAAAAATTCAAAAAGAAATTGAAGATGGATTAATACATTAACTTTATTTTGAAACGTAATAGGTTGCTAATTATGGCACTGTAAAATAATTGTAACAGAGAACTCCCCAGGCATAAATCAAATCGTGTTTGGCAACGAACTCAGCGACGCCATCTGTTGGGCAGCTCCGGCACACTTCTGGTTCACGCATAGATTCTTTTTTTTTTTTCTTTTTTTTTTTACTCGGAACCGGAAGTGGTTGGGGACTATTTGCACACTGGCGCCACCACGTTTCAACTCACGCAAGAAAGAGCGAATACACACGGGGCAGAAGACCGTAATAAGAACGGTAGATCTGGTGATGATAATGTCCAAAGTGATGACACATGACTAAGCACGATACAGATGAGAATTCGCAAAGGAATGTTATCATAGTTGCACAAAAATGCCTGTGATGACAATGAACAATAAATAATCATATGGCAAAAAATCCCGCGTTGTCATGCAGTTTTTTTTTTCTCATTTTTGCTTAAATTTTTGGTCGCACTGTCGGTGCGCGTCGCGGCGTCGTTTCATTAAAGCATGAAAAGATTTCTAACGCGACCCCCCCCCCCCCCTTCCCCCTTCCCTAATCTAAAATTTTTGTCCGTTCGTACATACGTCCGTCCGTCCGTGCCCTGCTAAATTTAGCGGGAAACTTGATGTCACAAGCCCTATACACGAATTCAGTTTCTCAGTTAAATTTAGCGGGAAAATTGATGTCTCGAGCCCTATACACGAATTCTATTTCTCCGCTAAATTTAGCGAGAAGCATTGACGTCACGTGACCTATACATCAATTCAGTTTTCCCGCTAAATTTGGCGGGAAAGTGGCGTCACATAACCTATGTACACCTTGGGGAAACTGGCAACATGTCACCATACACGTCAACTCAGTTTCCCGCCGCGGGAAAATGTACGTCTTGTGGCCAAAATATCAATTCAGTTTCCCCGCTAAATTTAGCGAGAAAATATTCGTCATGTGGCCCACCAGTTCCCTATAGTACCTTGAATGCATTATATGAAACTTTAAGCGCAAAAATCGCTGCCACTTTTTTTTTCGCGCGTTTATTTTTGTTTACATGTAGGAGCTTTTGCAGTACTGGAGCACTGCGAAGATATGTATTATGCAGTAGCCTTGACAACGTAGCGCAAAATAGTTGCCGCCTAGTATAGTGGCAAAGCCACCCAAGTAGAACCACTTGCAGCTCCAATAGTACGACTTGGAGCCGAAATGGCATCATTTGCACACTAAATGGTACTACTTGCATATCAAGTTGTACCTGCAGCTCTGGTAATACGACTTACAGACAAACAGTGCCATTGGCAGGCCAAATGGCAACACTTGATGCCCAGCCCTAGAAAACATATTTTATATGTATAAAAAATGTATTCGTCCAATAAACGCATATGATCAAATAAGATATTATAAGAGCATACAAGAACCATATAAGAACATATTATAACAATATACGATTATATAAGAAGTTATAAGAAACTGAGTTTCTTGTAACTTCTTATATAACCGTATATCGTTCTTACATGGTTCTTGTATGCTCTTTTAAGATATTATTTGATCATATAAGTTCATTGGACGAATCAATTTCTTATACATATAAGATTTTTTGCTTGGTAAATGGTACCACTTGCAGTCCAAGAAGTACTGCCCAAGTGGTACCACTCGCACACCAAGTGAAACCACTTGCAATCCTAGTGGAACCACTTGGAATACCACTTTGTTTTTTACTTGGGGGCTCGCAGACTTTCAGCTTTTTTACGACGCACGGTATATTTACGCGAACCAAAGAACCGGGTTTGCGTATTTGTCTCAGACCCTGTAGACGTTGGTGCCTTTGGTAAAGTGTCAAGTACAGTATACCCTGTACCCTCTTTTTTTTACGGGCAACGCAATAGTGCAAAGCCGCCAATGAATGTGTAGTGCGTTGCTCAGCGAAACAAAAGCGCAAACAAAAAGCAAAGGCCGTCCGCCTGAATGCAACCGTCAGCTACACCTGCTCACATACGCACGCGCCCGCGCATGCGCAGAGGGTGTTTCGTTTTTATTCCGGGCTCGCGGCGCCGGGCTCGACGCCCGCGGAACGAGCTTCTCGTTTACCGCGCGCTTAGAAACACGGCGCATATTCATGAACCCCCTTCGTCGCCAAAGCAGACACACACACAAAAAAAAAAAAACGAAACAAAGACGCAATGGAGGCGAAGCCAAGCGAGCAACCTCCGTCGCGCCGTAAATCCGGGCGCCCCGCCAACGAGACCGCCCTCCCCGAACAAAATGTCTCAATTCCGTCCGCTTCTGCTGGCATGATCGAAACTCTCAACGGGGGGATGCGGCGAACATTTCGCCGGACCCGGGTTTCGACTGGTTCGACCAACCTTCGAATTTTCGGCAAAGTTCGACAAAGTTCGACATAAAGGAAAGTGTTGCCTAACAACTACCCGACAAAAATTTGAGTTTTCGGAAGCAAATAATTTATGAACTATTTTATGATTTTATGAAGGGATTACAAACGTTTACACACCTCAGGCTTTTTTCAGAAAAGGGCTTCTGACCGGTGTAATTTTCAGCATTCGTGCTTTTCTCGCTTAAAAAAAACAAAAAAAAGAACTAGGCAAGCGCGTGCCGGGAAGTGGAGATAGCTGGGCTGTCGATTCTTTATTACACAGTGAGGTTGTGCATGAAAGCAAACACTGTTTACTTATTGGTTACATTAGTCTATTAATGCGGAACTAATAAAAATAATATGCCCCACCAATGTTGCACCTTTTCTCCCAGCTGGTTGTCGTCAACTCGTTTTCAAATTTCCAGAAAAGTCGAAACTATAGTCGAACTTCGCGTTACAAGTTACAAATCGTCGACCCGGAAATTCGGCTGGTTTGCGACGTCCCTTTTGTTAACTGCCTGGCGCACACGCACGAACACACACGCCCACATACACGTACGCGCGCACGCAAATACACATGCGCGCGCACGCACTCTCTCACACGCACCAGACACACATGCACATCCCTACAGACACACGCACGCACACGTAAAGCGAGCCGAACCTGCCGCAGCGTACAGCCCAGCGCACGAGCGCAAGCTCGCACTTGAGACTCCGACACGTTAATTAGAAGGAAAAGAAAAAACGGTATACACTAATCAAGCAAACACCAACAAACAGAACGCGACGGATTGCAGCAAACGCAGCGCCAACGGTAAGTTTAGACGCAAGAGCGCGCGTTCCGTGAGGCAATAATGATTTCACTGTTTTAGCGTCATTATCACTTTTATTGCTGGGCGTGTTTTAGAGAACGGAGCACCATTCCTCCTGCACCCAGAAGACGGCAGATAGCGTGGAGAAGGAAAAGGGGGGAGGGGGGATTGTTTATTAGTTCTCGCGCTTTGGTTAATCGCTCCTCTGCCTCCCGAACGCCACTATGCTCTCCGCCTCCCTCTGCCCCATTCTTGCGTGTCCTCCTCCCCCCTTTTAATGCATCGTTAGTTTTTGCATTATTTTTATATTTTATCGGTTTTATGTATGTGTGTTGTTTGAAAGTCAGCGATAGCTTTCTAAGTATCTCCGTGCTCACGCATGGGCTTGATGCATGTGGTCCGCCTCCGTGTTAAAAACGACTCACAAACAAAGGAAAGGGGCGGGGTGCAGAGAAAATATAGCCGACATCGAAACCTGAGAACGAAGTAATTTACTGTCTTTAGTTTTTATTTTTTTGTATCGACGAATTTTTAATGTATTTTTAGCCCTTCGCACGGTCGCCCGTCCACCATGCAGGTAGCGCTGATCTCATTACGTCATGGCAATGTGTTTTTTTGTTTTTTTAACATAATGCGGCTTGTTTGGTTGTAGGAGAGGTGTAGAATAGACGGTCCTCGGTTGGGTAGTTTGCTGCGTCGCTATTCATATATATTGTCTATTTCTTTGGGGGGGGGGGGGGGGGGGGGTTTAATTGCGGCCGTGTGCTCGATTTTGGTTTTATGACTCCTATCATTGCGCCCACAGGCGCCCGTAAAAACGCCATCGCCCGTCACTACGATTACGACCTTCATTTGCGCAAAATAACGTGTCCGTAAATGTTGTTTTTTTTTTTTTTAGAACACCTCTTTCTTTTATTTTTTAACGAAGTGTGTCCTTAAAGGGAGAAACGCAGAAATAAAAAAAATAACGCAATTCTGAAATAAGAATAACCAACAAGAATGATCATTATGTGCGTCCACATTACTTTAAGGAAATTGGGAAATGTGTATCACGTAGACTCGTAGTGTATCGTAGTGTATGTGTATCACGTAGGTGTCCCCATCTAATGCAAAAACCAGTTCATTCTTTTTTTTTTTTTTTCTATATGACTGGCGCATAGCGGCGAAGATAATGGCGTGTCTTGGGGTCGTCATAATCACCCAATAACAATAATTTTCAATTTATCATCGCAGTAATGATAATAAATATAGGCCCGTTCTAAACGATGTGATCCTCGGTACGAGCTCGTTCGCAAATCGCCCTTGCCACCAACAAAAATATAAACGAAGAAAACGAATCCAACTATGTAAAATAACGTCTAAAATAAAGCCAACGCAAAACTAAATTTGGCGTTGGCATTATTTACGCCACAAAAACAAGTTTTTTTATTGTGTTTTCTTTTTTTTGCGTTGCAAAATATGTCGGACGTTTCATAATTCGTGACTGCTTCACCTCGTTTCGAACCAATTTACTATATAGGGGCGCGAGACTGTGAAAATGACGTAACATACCCTAGTCAGACTGGCAATTAAGTGTGACCGAGGTCACACTTTATGAACTGCTAGCTGTTTAGTTCTCTCGCGTAACAGTATTAGTGGCTCGACTTAATAATACTATACTGGTTGTCAATTCTTCCCATCTGAATACCTGTCTCTTTTGACCGACAGACGGTTAACCCCTCTCTCTTTCTCTTGGTGCTGAAGCAATAAAGCCCACGACCCATGTAAACAATATACCTTTTTTTTTTTTCAAAAGTACGCGTCATCTTGCAGCAGCTGGGCCAATTATCAGACTCCGCCATTGTTTTTGCACGTATACACCGAGCATCTATTGGACACGAGGACTACGTAGGCGCTCGGCCTGAAATCGGCTTAACTCGTACCGCGAACGATTGCTACGTCTGCTTTCGGCGAAGACTCGTGATCCAATCACACGTGTCTACGTTCGGCGAGTGCTCGTGATCCAATCACACGCTTTGTATCCCCCCGATCGCCAATTGCTTACGATCTGTTCTAAACACCAAAATGGTGACGGCGTATAGAGCTACTAAAAAAAGCTTTGCTTTTTAGTAGCCCTATATCCATTCATCCAGCAATCTTAACAGCAAAGTAGCACGTGACTGCCAAGTGATTACTCGTGTTCGAAATAATTCTAAGCGGTAAACGATCCCGTACCACGTAGAACCATCTGCGAGCTGAACTGCCGATTTTTTAGAGGTGCGCACAGAAAACGGCACTGTATTTATATGTTTATTTACTCTAAAGGCCTTATACTGTATTACGCTAGAGGGAGGGGGGGTAGGGGGGGGGGGGGGGGTTGGGTTCTAGAACAAAAATTGATGTACGACGTGTCCCAAGAACAATTTATATTTTTGATATAATTTTATTATTGCGAGAGTAAATTAGGAATTGCCGAACGCTCAGTCTCCGTCCAGGTGTAGCCCTAGCAGGTCAAAACCAGGCGCCAAAGTTTCAGAGGCAACCGTCACCTTCTTCGAAAGTTATAAGAGATTCTTTGAAAATGTCGATGGGAAAATGAGGGCCCATTTTTGCCCGTTTTCGGTAACTGGCCACCTAGAGCTTCATGCAATGTAGAGCTCTCTGTCGGCCGCCATTTTTTTCCATCAAATATTTCATAGAATTCTTTCTACACTTTTGAATAAAACAACAATTAGTGCTCAAAATTTGTCGTCTGGTCCTGACCGCCAGCGCTCATTTCGGTGGCAAATGACCGTTCAGCAATGGCGCAGTTTATTTTTGCGATAAAAAAACAAAACAAAAACAAAAAAACTTGTCATTGTTTTGGGGAGCACACTCTGTATACAATAAACGAAGTCCAATTTGCTCGAAAAACCTAAACAGCAAGATTGGTGCAGTCGCACACGAGTAAAATGAATTTTCAATTATCGTCTTCTGCGCGCCGCCATCTTTGCTTACTAGACTGCGGTACGTACTGTCGAGAGCGGTTATAATGAAGTCGGGTATAACGAAATAGCGGCTACAGCGAAGCGATCACAATTTTCCATTCCCTTTTTCACTTCGCCGAAGTCTGTTATAGCAAAATAGCGGCTACAGCGAAGCGATCTTGATTTCCCATTCCCTTTTGCGCTTCGTCATAACCGAATTCGGTTATAACGAAATAGCGGATATAGCGAAATGATGTCCGATTCCCCTTGACTTCGTTATAACAGGTCTCAACAGTATTCCCTCTTGCGCGGAATTTCTGACGCCACCATGGCGTCCACAGCTAAGACACTCGGCATTTTTAGTCTGTGTGATAAGCGCTGGGAAGATGTATAGAAATTTAAGCACAGACTTGAGAACATAATTCCACAAAATGCTAAAATTAAAAAAAAAATTGTCAGAAACAATTTTTTGAAAAAAGCTGTAAACAACACTTGAGATATCTGATGGTAACTTGTTTTGCACTGCCGATGACTCCATCATCGGGAACGCCAAAGCGAGAAAATATACATGTGTAGAAAGAACAAAGGTCGAACAGAGATTCGGACCAAGTATACGGGACAAAAATGAAAGACAGAAAAACGAGAGAGGAGCATAAAGATACCACGGCACCGAGGGTAACGATTTCCACAAACATCACCAGGGAATTGAAAATTCTTACGGCAAACCCGTAAAGTATGGCTTCGCCGCAATACCACCCTGTAATGCGGCGAAGACCAAACTGCCGCAGCCTCTTCGACATCGCGCCTTCGCTCCGCCTTCTCAAACCTAAAAAAAAGAAATAAGTTAAAAAAAAAATAAGAAAGCGCGAGACGGGTTACTGCGTGCAATAAAAGGAACTCCGTTTTTCCCAGTCTCTTACCATGAATAAAACATGTTCTCGCCGATTGCTCCAGTCGCGTGTAGTTGAGGTCCAACTCGATCCTCGGAACCCGCCGCCAAACAAACAAATTTACGCGCGCAAAACTAAACAAGAAGTGATCAGAACCCAACACCGCTCCTTGCAACCAAGTAATATCAATAACAGCATGAAGGAACTCTGATATGTTCCTACAGGAATGGAAACATACGACACACTCACACAAACAGCCACCATATGCACATACGCACACACACGCTTTCCCACACACAAACACACACGCGCACACCCCCCCCCCCCCCCCCCCCAAAAAAAAAAGTATACTTATACGGCGATCCAGCATTCCTCAAAAATACTGCGTTTGGCTGAAACTTAAAGACCACAAACGAAACAAATTTCGGAAAACAGTAAATAAAAGACAGAAGCGAATAAACACACGACTCGACGAATTTCATATCGGAGTCTCCACCAAGAACGCTTCGCTAGTCGCTTGCCGAAGTCCGGGGCTCCCTCCTTGTGGTCGCACTCGTCGACTCAGAAGTGCGGCCGCTTCACCCTCATGCTCGTGAAATGTCAGGATTCTCCACTCTTCTTCCAGTACGAGTCTCTTAGTGTGTGTGGTACTACAGACCCTCGGCGCAAGAACCCGCCGCCGTCCGTGGAACGCATCTACGACGCAGAGTTGGTTATGTGCGACGTGGGTGCGTTTCCCCACCCCGAGATGGCGCTTCGGTCGAAGTGTGTGTATGTGTGTGCCGCGCGAAAACTGCGGCCGCGGTGAATTATTCATGCAACCCGGCGCGAATTCGCTGTGAAGGCCCTTCTTTCGCGTCGGAGGGCAGTGGAGGGAGGATCTGTTTATGATTTTTACCCTCTGCTGTGCACATGAGCGTATACACGCGTGGTGCATGCACATATTGAATCGCACAAACATTCATACACGTACGCGCATGCAGACTGGCTGCGTCGATTTTCAGAGGCGTTCCTTACTTATTTTTTCTTGTCTCGTTTTCAAAATGGCGTCGCCCGCTGGCGCTGGCAGTTTTTCGCGGGGTCTGAGCTTTCTGGATTTTATGTATATAGGTGTCGCGTGATTTGACGTCAACCAGTCAGTGCATAGGATCTAGTGTGATATGAGTACGTAAAGCCGTAATCGCGTTAGCTGCATATTTCTGTTATATGTTACTGCTCTACTTATCCCTCTTAAAATTATGCATATAGGTGTCGCGTGATTTGACGTGAGCCAGTCGGTGCGTAGGATCTAGTGTGATATGAGTACTTACAGCCGTAATCGCGTTAGCTGCATATTTCTGTCATATGTTACTGCTCTACTTATCCCTCTTAAAATTAAGTATTACAAAAAAACATGAAAAACGCCAATCGTTGAAAATGTTTTGTAAGTATTGGACACGACAAGTTGGTTCCCTGCAAAGCTCCATTTGCGAATTGTCACCGTACAAGGTGCAGACACCAAACTCCGCGCTCAGTCGATGCGCCGTGAGCAGTGAACTTACGGACAAGCAAACTGACTGCGACTGCGAACAAGAAAGTTTTTAGCCACAGAGTTTCCCAGCTGATCATGAGTATGATCCTTTAATAAAATGACGAAATTCCGAAATTACAATTAAATAAAAAAAGGCTATCATTATGAACGAGGGTTGCAAGGTGCAGAAAACTCGATCACTATCGGAGATTTTCATCACGTGTTTCCGAACCCACTCTCACTGTTTCGGCTTTAGACCGCCAGGTGCTGGGGATGTCTGATTCGCTCGAGAAGGCTGGCGAGTGAACCTGCCGCCAGAGCTTTCTGTTCTAGCCGCTAGGGGCCGTCGATTTCGCTAATATCGCCAATAGCTTTAAGAATTAAAAAGAAAAAACTACCGGAATTACAATTTGCCACCCTTATAATCGCTTCCGACCAACCGAATGAAAGATATATTTTATTGATTTACAAAGAAACCAACATGTCCGCCTGGCCCTATTGCAATGGGTGTTTTGTTTTTGTTTAAGTTTTTATCAAACTGGACTGGAGTGTAACTAAAAAACGTTGTCTATAAGGCGCAGGTTGAAACATAAATGTTAAACACAATTTGGAAAAAGTCGTCAAGAACACATTTGTAGCGAGCTGATTCCACTCTTCAATAGCTCTCGGATTTAAACAGGGGACACACACACACACGAACACGGACAGACATACATACACGCAACGTGAGTGTGTGTGTGTGTGTCTGAGATCAGAATTTTTTGGAAGCTTCGTTTGTTCGCAACTGTCACGCTAATCTCGAGCCACAAGCAGCCTGATCTTCTGGTTCCTTTCGCTCGATGGAAACGAAATGCGATGTCAGGGCGCGTTACACACCCCGCTAGAAACGGGGCTGGGTAAAGGCAGACAGCGCCATCTGTGACTAAGAGCGCGAGGCCCGTAACGCGATACCCCACGCCGTCTGCCGCGTTTCCCGAAAACCCGGGTACAGCCTCGTGTTTGCAGAGCCCGTCGAAAACTGAAACCTGATCGGTCCTTTTTTTCCCCTTCGTACGGGCAATGGGGAACGAGGTCTAAACACTCCCCAAGCTGACAGTGCGGTGGAACCTACGTGCTCGTTAAACAGTCCATTTTTGGTCACGTGATCACACTCCCGTCCTCACACCCACTTGCATAGAGCGGGGTCAGGAAATCGGCAGTTGGTTTGTCCGGCGAGCGCGTAGCTCCCCCAGCACTGTCAGCTTAGGCGTGATTGGAGGCTGAGCGCGGTGATCACCCGTGACAGACGAGCTGAACGAGATCATAAATGGCGCCTTCCGTTATGTGCGTTTAGAACGGGTCATATTGCATGAAGAAGTGAATCTTGAAGATACAAGAAAGGAGGATGAGTTCCTTGATCTTTGACGTGTTGGCATTAAACGCGATATTTAGAAAAATAGAAAGAAAAAAAAAACGGATGTGCGAGTTTACACGGCTGTCGTACAAATTATCGTCACGAAAAGAGTATGGCGATGGCGCCTGTTGTGAAGTGAGTTTGTGGATGGAGATACGTGCATACACTCGCTTAAGTGGATCATTAAAAAAAGAAAAACTTAATTTTTTGGCAGTTGTTTGGCGACACCTATCGGCGAGCCAGGAAGAGTTTCGATGGCCTTCTCAAAAACGTTCAACCAGCTACTACGCGTTGATGACGTCATAGCCTGATGACGTCATAGAAGTGTCATACTCTCGCCAGTCGCGATCCTGGCGGCGTCCTAACAGCTGTGGTGGATGTGGCAGACGCCTGTTCTGCTTCAGGTCGCTCTCCAGTGTGACAGTCCACGGAAGCTTCGGCAGCAAGAAGTTTAGACGCCGTGACGACAGCGACACTCGCGTTAGATTGTGCTACTCGCACCTTCTCGTTAGCATTGCTACGACCAACCGCCAGGGTCGCGACATGCAACAGCATGACACTTCGGCTTCTGTGACGTCATTTGTTGCCACCTCGGGAGAACTTTGGATGTGTGGGCAGCAGAGGACGCTAAACACACCAGTCATCCAATGTCATCCATCATTTACCCAATCCCACGCCTCGTACTAGAGAAGGCTGAATGGATGAATGCTAAAAGCTGTACCCTTTATATCGGGCGGCAGCTTGCGCCACCTAGCCGAGTTGTACGTCTAGAAATGGGCATGACCGCCAGTGTTGCTTGACGTGGTTTTCAAAAAGGGTTGTTACAATTGAAACGCAGTGCTGTCCCCGGCTCCAGACTGGGGGTTACCGAAAATGGCCAACGGCTGCGTGTGCTACAACTACGGATGCACATATAGGCAACTTCGGAGGAAGCCCATTTACGCGAAAGGCGCTTTGGAAACGTTCCTTTTGTGCGGTCTTACGTTTCAGTTAATATCGGTGCTCGCAATTCCGGCCCGCGCGTTTGCGAGCGCTGAATAATATTCAGGGGCAACGAAGTCATCCCGTATTGAAAGCGCTGGGCGAAACGCCACGCATAATTTCCTCGTAACTTAACACCGAATAACGTAGTAAAAAAAAAAAAAAGGATGGAGCTTCCAGGAGTTCCCGCGAAACGGCGTCAAACGCAGGTGTCGCCATCTGGTGCGGCAAAAACGAAAACCAAAGGCCTAATGAGGCGGTCCTTGATGACGTTGGAGCTCGTTTACCGTCCATGATTCACAGTTCATCGAGCAGACAAGCCGATCCAATCCACAAGAAAAAAAAAAAAGAAAAGAGAGAAAAACCGTTATAACCTCGAAAACGAAACTGCGAACGCTCCGATTTTCCGCATCGGCTTGGCTACGACGCTTTGCATCGCAAAGCGATTGACGCTTAGATTCGCGGCGTATGCATAAGTTAGTTTCATTACCTTTATTTGCCATCGCCTGATGCTCGTCGGGAACCTGAATTCGTTTTCGCGCACCGAGGCGTACGGGACTGCGGCAGCAATCCGAACTTTGTCGCCGATAGACCTTTAACCGAATTGCCCAAGTTGCAAGGGGCATGCTTGCGAGTCAGGTTGCGTGCGCTGCACGTGTTCAGGTCTGCAAAATTATCAATAAAAGCAAGAAAAAAAAACACCTAAAAGGAGTTTTTCTTTTTGCGTGCGCGTTTGTCAGCGCTTTGATTTTAGTTACTAAATGCGATAGCATTTTTTTGAAGGGGCGGTGTAATGGTAGTGAGTTTGAATGTTTTTTTCGCTTTACACAAGCTCAATGGCACTATCTCACGGACAACTTTCTATGGATATGCAGTCCAGGCTATAGACGCACGTGCGCTCGTGCTTCTTCAGCGCCGATCAAAGCTGCGCACGCCCACTCTTCACCTATCCTGAGATGCCACAAAAAAGTTGTTCGCGAGTAAATTCGCACGCAACGCTATTGACTAAAACGCTTCCCTGTCGCGGGGTAAATTAATAAAAAAAAAAAAGCTGTCTTTGTTATTTTTTTCCCCCTTTTGCAAAGCCCGATAACGTAACACGTGTATCCCAATGTTGACGTAAACCCCGGCGAATACTGTTGCCTCTTTTGTTCCGATAGCCGGAAAGTTAGTCAGCCCCAAATGTGCGTCTGGTGTCTACACCGTGGATAAGAAATGTAGCCGGTGCAACACTATATAATGCTAAGGCCGTGCTTAATGTGCACCACTGACACGAGCCCGCGCCGCTACTATACTGATTCAGATCGAAACGGGCACGGGTGGAGATTAAAGTAACACCACGTAGAAAACGATGCAAGGCAACTGGCACGACGCTATAGCACGTAGTGTCGCCATGACGACGCTACGTGCTATATAGCGGAGTGTGGTTTTTACGATATTTGGTTTTCTGAGAAAGAAGCGGAGCTTTTTGTCATTTGAAACATGTATGCGAATATATATATATATATATATATATATATATATATATATATATATAATTCACTTGCAAAACAAGAAAAAAAAAGAAAAGATGGTGTTCACGTTGCTCAGCAGCCGCGTATTTCAGCGACACCCATGTAGTGATATCCTATAAAGAAAGGATCTTGTGCTATTTGCTCTTTGTAAAATAGCCCTTTTAGCAGTTTCGTCGTGAGCTTTGTTTTATTTGTACAACGACTTTGGGTTTATACCTAGTGTGATTACAGGATTTAAAATACCATCATCATGCCAACACACCGGAAACCTTTTAATACAACTAGGAACCAAGCGCACCGTTGCCATGTCGCTCAACTCAATCGGGAAGTATCAGAGTTCAATATGTCTCGAAGGAAATTCTTTTCGTACGGGTAGTTTGGGCTTTCCTGACTATTTTTATGCTGGAATTACGAGAAAGTACTCGCGTCTTAAAGGAATGCTGAACTGAAATCTGGATTCCACAAAACACGGTGGCAGAAGCGTGCAACGGGACGCTACAAACACCGAAACATCACTCATACAGCGACATCTCGAATGGATGAGAGTATTTTTCTGAAAAAAGGAGGCGCATCTCACATATATGTTGACGTCGTTTCTCCGAGACGAGTCGAGAAGGAGAGGAAACGGCGTCGCGTCTTCTCCGCATCGCCACTTTGAGGTGGCAAAGCGAAGAGAGGAGGAAACGAGATATGTTGACGTCACGCGCCTTGTCGGGCTCGTTCAATCTCAACCTCTTTTTCCAAATTAAAGTACGGCCGTCCATTCGAGATATAGCCTTACGAGTAGTGTCGTACGGATTGTAGCGTTTCGCCTACTTCTCCGACATTGTTTTCTGAAATCCAAATTTCGCTTCACCATCCCTTTGACGATATGTAATACAAAACAATCCTCGACCTGAAAAAAAAAAAAAAATTTACTGCCGGTTAGTGCGAAATATGTTAAAACGTCATAGGAGCAGAGCTATACCTTTCCAGCGGAAACGAATGGACGACGAGAGGTCATTATTCATGGAGCACGCAGCGTTCGAGGCATATATGGCGACGGGAGCTCTCACAATCACGTGACACCTACGGTCCACGTCCCAGAGAGTCGCGGGCCCGTGTCTGAGACCCAATGCAGCTCCTGTGCGAACACTCGGCACGAGAACATGATATGAGCAGGGCTCAAGACCCGCGCGGATAGGAAACGAGCATATTAGGATGGGCCGGGGCTAAGGGGGCGGCCAGCTAGGGCTAATGACGTTCCTACTCTCCCCTTCCCTTCCCCCCCCCCCCCCTTTCAGACACACACACGTAGACATTCAGCAAACACTCGCTTGCGAGGGAACGGCGTTTACAGTAAGCCACTTTCTCGGCGGCGCGCGCAATTCGTCGCAGCGCGTGCGTGGCGGAAGTTGGGGCTCGTTTGGGTGAGGGAGGAGCAGAAAATCGTTTAATTAGCGAGCTCTAGCGGCGGACCCGCTGGCGACGTCGACAACGTCGACCGCCGTAAATGTTGCGCCTGCAGGAAGACTCCCGGCTCTGCCGATGACACGCGCAAGCATGGGGTGCCGCGAAGGCGCGCTGAATCGGCGCTTTTAGGCTCGAAAGAGCAGCGCGCGCGCTGCTGTTTCGTGAGAGGTTTTATTCGTGTTAGGGGGCGTATTTTGCGCGTGAGTTCTTTTGCAAATTGTGAGCAACTGTGCGTCGATTGTGGGCAACTGTGTCCAAACAGTCGCTTTTGAGTTGTAGGTAATTGGGATTATCGAAATCGCTTGAAGACTACTTACGGGCGCCTGTACGGTCCTGCGGTTTCTAACAGGTTACGAAACGCCGGATGTGGTGAATCTCATTGGCTACCGAACGATTACGTCGCTCGGCAGCCAATGAGATCGCAGCATTTGCCGATGAAAACCTCGAAGAGCCAATCGCGAAGCGAGAAACGTCACGCATAACGGGGCGCACCCCGCGTTCCTTAAACTGTCGGTGACCATTTACACGTGAGCATCTTTCGTGTGTATGCGGGTGTATATCAGATCTGTCCGTATACGCGTCTGCGTGTTCGAGGCACCGGACCGCCCGGTCCAATCACGAACCAGTTAGAAACCACGTGATGTGTGTATTCATTAAGCGCGAGTATACGCACACGTCGAAAACTCCGATAGACGCAAGTTAACCGGGACCAAAATTACCGATCGTCCTTCACCAGATCAATCTCAGCGTTCTTTCCAATATGCTTATACTATAGATAGTTTTAGAATAGGTTGCTCCGACGCCTTGTGTTTTCCCGAGCAGCTTGGGGTGTCAAACTGCGCAAGCGCGGTGCGAAGCCCCAAGTTGTTTGGGAGGGCCCAGAGCATCGGGGAAACCTCGTCTGAAACACGCCAATATTGCCACGCTCGTCGGCGAGCGACCGCGTGCGTGGCCGAGTGGTTACCGTGCTTGACTGTCGCGCGGAAAGTCTGGGTTCGATTCCAGTCAGTGGAATGCTCTTTTATTTGTTCTTTCAACATTGCGTTCTAGTGTGTTCGAGAACATTCTCGTATGATCGAGTTCTTAATGTTCCAGTCGCCGAACAATCTAGGCCGATTGTTCCAGAACCCAACGCGCGTACATAAGGGACTCCGCGTGCTGATCTGCGGTCAGTTTCGCCCCAGCGTTAGACTCTGCTGCTACGTCGACTTCGACGCCCGCGACGCTCTGTTATTATCTTTTGTACCCTTTTATTTTTAGTACAAGTTCGCTACATTAAACGTTTATTTCTTCCTGTGTATTTATTGTTTTTGGTCACCACCCGTGACAATATCACGCAGTTCGCGCGCGACTCAGTGCAAACGACCCATTTTGAAAAATTGGGGGTTCGAGAGCTATTGACGAACCCGTACACTATAACGCCGAGCGAAGAGCATTTGCTCTCTTCTGTATATGATGCTCACGCGCAGAACTCCTCCCTTCGAACCGTTACTTCGATCAGTGGTCTATTATGGTCCCGCCACATTAGGGCGACATCAACTGAACTTTGTCCGTCGACGAAAAACAAAATCAAATTTTTTTCGTGAATCGAGTTATTTTTTTTTTATCGTATATGTTCTAAAAATGCTAAATTGTAGTATAAGCAGAAAAAAAAAAACGGGGCTGTTTCCGCGGTAATTCTCTGCAGGCTACGCAATAGCATTGCTTGTCTTTAAATGAAGTTTACATTGCGCTCACTAAATGAAGGGTAACTAAACATAAAATGGCCGCACATTTTTATTCAGTAAAGAGGGTCTGTTTTTCTGCTTCCTTCCTTTCTTTACTTCTTTACCTGCTAAACGCTCAGCCGTCATGACGACGGCATTTTCTATGCCTCGTTTGAAGGTCATACGCTGTTCTCTTTCCTTTTTCGTGCGTCTCGTTGTCCCGAAAAACACGCAGGGCAGTTAATAAAATATACGCTTTTGTATTCAGAAAGTCCACAGTGAAAAGGTGCATTGCAGGTGTCAGTGATCAATGGCATTTTGGCGCTAAGCGCCAGCGAAGATTCACCGGATTTTATGTTCTCCCCGCAGGTGAAGATCTGGTTCCAGAACCGGCGGATGAAGTGGCGCAACTCCAAGGAGCGCGAGCTGCTCTCCAGCGGTGGCTCCAGGGAGCAGACGCTGCCGACCAAGAGCAACCCCAACCCGGACCTCAGCGACGTGTCGTCGCCGTCCCTGCACCCGTCCTCGACGACGGGAAACGGAGCGTCGTCGCAGGGCCCTACGTCGCCGCACCAGGCGCCCACGGCGGCCGCCAGCCTCGCCGAACACCTCCTCAGGGCGTCCAGGGACGAGGACGACCGCCAGTCAGCGGGCGATTCCGACGAAGACGTCGAGATCAAGGTGCTCTGAGGACGGGACAGCCGGTGCTTCGACGCGGATGCACGCTCCGATGTAGTGGTGATGGAGTCAGGCTCGCGCTGCCGAGCTTCGTGAAGCTATGGAGGCTGGCGGTGGTCTATGGAGTCTGCAGATTGTGAAGCTACAGAGACTGGCGGTGGTGTATAGTTGGTAGAGGTCATTGACCTCTATAGCTCGGGAGGCTCTAAGGACTGGTGGTGGCGTATGGTGTTCAGAGGTCAGCGACTTGTACAGCTAGTGAGGCCATGGAAACTGGCAGTGGTGTCTGTTCAGAGGTCAGTAACCTCTACATAGCTCGTGAGGCTGCAAAGACTGGAGGTGGTGTATGAAGTTTAGAGGTCAGTGACCTCTACAGCTCGTAAGGCTCTAAAGACCGGCGGTGGTGCGTGGTGTTTAGCAATGAGTGACCTCTGTAGCTCGTGGAGCTGTGAGGACCGGCGGTGGTGTATGGTGTTTAGAAGTTGGTGACATTGGAATCTTCGTGCCAAAAGAAAGAAAAAAAAAAAAGAAGCGTCCTTTCCGAACGGGTATACAGAATTTTTATTTGCATAGACTACGAGTAAAGTTGTGTCAGTGCTGAATCCTCTTTTGTTTTGGCGGTATGCCCTAGGATAATCAACTCACATGACGTCATGACAAAGAGGGGGTTAGCTACTGGTGGCTGCGCGCCAACTTAATTTCGGTTCGGGTCTACGAGACCAGTTGACCTCAGGTGCTGCGGTGCTTTTATGGATCTATTGTATTCTATCGGTCACGTGACTGAAGTGCTCTACCATGTGTACACCTGCGACATAAAACCCTGGGAAGGCTAAAGCAGGCCGCGCCCTTGTCTTTGGAATGTGCCCTTAACGTAAACTTTCAGCACGCCAGGTTAGCGCCTTGAACAACTTTTAACTCACGGTTACAACCCCGGAACCACATGTGGTGCATAATTGCCAATGAAAAAGCTTTGATATAGACAAAACGTGCACCGCCTTCGATTGACGGTTTCATACTATGAAAGACAGACAAACTATTCAGTTTAACGCTACCGCGTGCATTAAAAAAAAAGAGAAGGGGTACATTCCTATTTTAGCAGTCCAGTGACTTATAAGAGTTTAAACCAAAACTAGAAGATATCGCAAATCAAAACAGATTCAAGAACAAACCGTTTGCATAGTCGTTTGTACACCAGTTGACACGTTCCCTGTTGTCAATTTTTAAATTTTATTTTCTCTCTGCTTTGATTCCGTTCGCGATGAGCACTGAAAAATTAAAAAAAAAAAAAGACTTATAAGTGCGCCAAAGCTAAACCCGCTTTTGGGCATAGCGATGAACGCGAAGAACAATTGACAACATACCGGTCACAATGGCTTCTCTTCTCCCAGTAATGTAGTGCTGTCGGCGTGGTTAGGACTCGCAGAAAAACGGCCTGACAAAACAAAATCAAAGTTGGTTATTTTTTTTTTTTTTTTCCCGAGATGAACGATAAACTTTTAGCCGTCACAAGGGGCGACATACCAAAAAGCATGGCAGCAAATCCACGCAAAGGACGAAAATGGCGTCACCCCCTTCGAGTCGTCACCTACAACTCCCGCTTCCAAAAACTCTCGCGCACAAGTAGGAAAGAAAAAGTGGCCCTTGTTTGGGTTTTTACTTATCACGTGACACCAGCAACAGCGTGAACGACGATGACGTCACGAGAGACACTGCACCAGCTCCCCCTAGTGTACATAGCAGCCCGCGTGCACCGGACTTTTCACGGACCTATACAACCGCCCTTCAGAGAACTGCAGACGATCACGTGGTGTCCTGATGGCCGGTGATGCTCCAGTGAGGCCTTCCCCCTTTCGCACCAGCGGACTGAGCATGCGCATTTGGGTATGCGCAGTGAGTATGAGCAGTGGAGTGTGCGCGCTCTATTGTGCGCGCTTGCGGCGGAACCCCGATATCAAAAGAGGCGCGCTTTGTTGTGTTATGTGTTCCATGTGAGAAGACCAGAGCAATTCCAGTGCAAACTCGAGCACTGTTGCATTGGGTGGTGCTCGTCTGCAAAGCAGAACTGATTTTTTTGTTTCTGAATAGCATTTTTATTATAATTATTTATGTTTGTGTAGATCTTTTTTTTTTTTTTCATACAAACAACATTCTTCAGCGTTTACTAAATTCGTCAAAAGTATCTTAAGAGAAAAAAAAAATATAAAGTAAACGACTACGTCCGCTAGAAACTACAATTTTAACCTAAAATAATAAACAATCCTTGAATTTTGATTTTTGTTGATCGCAGCCTCAAATGGTCTATAAAGTTAACACTCAAACTGAAATGACAGTTCGGTGCAAACCGTTCTGCAGACCTGATGACCAAATTTAATCGGTATGTAATTTCCTTCACAAAAATCAGATCCCCACAGCATTGCAATAGAGTTGCTCTGGAGCGTTCATTCGAACACTTCTAGCAAGCGCGCGAGCAAACAAACAGTGTCCTCCTTTCTTCTAGTCCGTATTCGGATTTGCTGGTTCTTATCTCTTTTGGGCTGTTTTCTCCCTCACCGATTGTACATAGGCGGCTCTGTAGCGTGGAATTCTACTAATAAATGAACAACACGATTGTACAGCACTCACGGTGTGAAGCAGCGTCAATTCTTCTAATCCAACCTTTGCACTGATTTCTTTTTAAAATTAATTCTGCGATGCCTTAACCTTTTGTCAGCCAAAAAAAGCAGTTCTAATGGTGCGAAATAAATTCGGTTTAAACTCGTTGTTCTCGTTCAAAGGCCCGAAGACACATACATGACGGCGAGTGAATATATATATATATATATATATATATATATATATATATATTGATACATAGACGGTGACGAAGACAACGACAGGCCATCGGCAATGGCTCGTGCACACAGGCGCTGCAGCGGGCAGTTTTGAATTAAAACTATCGTTCAGAGGGCACCCCGTTCCCATCGCTTCTTCCAGCACCGTAACAATATATATACATATATATAGGCGACTTCAGCAAGGGTCTATAGGTCACGAGATGTGAAGTTTCCCCCTACATTTAGCGGGTACCATAACTGGTGTATAGTTCATGTGACGTCGATTTCCCGCTAAATTTTGCGGGGAAAATGAACTGATGTTTTAGTCACAAGACGTGAACTTGAATGACGTGTACAGGCTCACGTTATGCACCTTTGGTGGCGGCGACACCATGGGGTGCACTATGGGGTGAAATTAAGCGCAAGCTTGAATGCTTACAAAATAGAATTGCATCTTTGAGCTGCTCCCCTTGCGCACGCACGCATTGCGTTCGCACAACGCGCTGAAAGCAAGCGAGCAAACTAAAGCTCGACCGTTCTCGTATCACTGCGACAGAGCCGTCCGACGCAATGGTGCTTAAGGCGACGGCTCTTCGAACGAGAATGTACGCATAGGAAGGGCGGAAGCCAAAATATTCCAAACAACAAGTTTTAAAGGGGCCACCGAAAAATAAAAAAAAAAAAAAAAAAGATTAAAGCACGAGGAGATGGCGATCCGATATGGCTCGCATTCGCCGAATAGATCTTAAACGAAACGCACCCTCAGGCGGCCGCTATTTTCGAGGAGGACTAAACGAAAATTCTCTCGACAAAGATGTCAACCAAAGCATAACGTACAAATATTTAAAAAAAAGGCATATATGAAAACGCGAATCAAATCAAAACGAGTTAGAGGAAAGGGACAAAACGGGAAAGAAAGGAGTTTAGCTTCGGAGTAAAAAAGGGAACTTTACTTCTTTTTTTCTCGGTATTTTTCTTTTCTATTTTGCAAGGCGCCTGTCAAAAACGGGGAAGAAAGGTAGTGACTAGGGGAATAATATAAGCGAAAAAAGAAAACTACAAAGGACACAGTAAGCCTAAAACTAGAATTCGTAAAAAGAGAAAATTGACAGAACGACAGACAGACATCATCACGGCACCGCCGAACGCAACGGAGACTGCCCCCCGAGGAAGCGAGACGCGCGAATCTTCCCGTTCTTCTCTTCCTCCCAAAAAGAAAAATAATAAAAAAGGACTCCGTGAAAAGGATGCGGAAGGGAGGATGGAGGAAAAGGAGGAGGAGACACATATGGGGAGGATGAGGTCGGAGGATGGGGAGGCGTTAATACGGAGACGAGGTCAGAAAAGAGGCGCTGCTGCATCCAAGAGAGCTGTCAACGACAGCAGCGACGCGACGCGGCGCTCCCACTCACCACCCCCTCCCTCCCCCGTCTACACACCCACTTGGGCAGAACGCAAACATCCCACGCGATACCCCCTCCCCCACCAACCAAATAGAACTCTCCAAAGGAAAGAAAAGCGATTGAATAAAAAAAAAGTACGCAAATATTGGAGGGAGGAAAAAGGGTGAGTGGGGGAGGGTTAGAAGAAAAAGAAGGGCTCGGGCCATCCCATGCACGACGATTTGCACCCATTCGGCCGCGGAAATATGTTCCGCTCGGTCGCGCGCGCACGCGAGCGCTCCAAAGGCATATTGCGTTCACCCCCGGCCACTTTCGTTTTTACGCTTGTCTTTTACGTCATCGCGCGACGATGAAGAAGAGGGGAAGGAAGCTTCGGATCGAATGGCAAGGATGAGCCTGAAGAACGAAAACAAACACACAAAAAAAACGGAGTCACTAAACAAAAAGAGAAGGCTGAATAAACGCTGTATGGAAAAGGGTGGTGTGCAAGCGTCGAAAGCACCAACCTCTGCCCCTTCTTTCCCCCTGCCCTCTTCATTGTTTTCTCTCTCTCTCTGCTGTGCTTCTTGCTTTCCCTTCCCCTCGGTTCCAAGGTGTCACCGCCACGGACAAGGGATCGTCGTCACCGAAAGATGGGGAGGAGGCGAAGGGTGTGACGCCTATGAATCGGGAAAAGGGAGAGTGTGTTTTCTCCGATCAAAAGATTGGGACGCCGTGGTTATCATCGAGTAGGAAGAGCGTCGTCGGACTCGTATTTCACGCGCCGACTCTCCGAAGTAAGCTGGAGATTTACGGTGCGTTTTTGCCCCCATTTTTTTTTTTCTTCGTATTCCTCACGTCTTTTCCCTTCTTCCCTGTTTCTTTTCGCCCGCTTGACGGTGACAAGTTTGCCAATAGAGGTTACTAAAAACAACGTCGATATTTTTCTCCGATATTCAATCACTCGTATATTGTAGCAACTGCTTTTCGTACAACAAGAAAAACAAAAGTACGATCCCACGTATTACGCTTTGTTTTTGTGTGCGCGTTTGTGACTTTTTTTTTCTTGTCTCGACGCCCATCAACTTTAATACTAAAACGACCGAAATTCACCCGGATTGATTCTGCATCAGTCTTTTCACCCGTGTCACCGAGATGTAGAAAGGTCAGTATGAATCTAATGGCTCGAATCTTTTTGGGCTCTTCAGTCTCTTATGTGACCCGCTCTCAAACCGCTGATAAGGCACTAAGAAAAATACATTCCGCCGACTCTGAATTGAAGCAAAGGTACTTCTTTAACTACACCGACAAAATCCGACTAGAGCCTTAACTATGTATCTAACGCACGCGAGCTCGGAATGTGCCTCCGTTCTTGATTAAGATAAACATTATAGTAACCGATCAGCGTGGAAGATAGTGGCGAAAGAACAAAAGACACTAAAGGTTTGCCCTTTTTTACCGCGAGAGCACCTCTTTGACAATTCTTACTCATTGACTCCTAAGTTCTCCTCGTGTCTTTAGGCCAAAGGAAATCGGTAAAAAAATCTAACCTAACTTTGATCTTAGATACAAACCACAATTTTTCTATATATTCCAACATGAAGTCACGCATTTGAAAGGAAGTCCTCTACGTCATTTCATAAAAATAAAAAATAAACACTTTTACTCGTGTTTGTTATTTTCGGTTGGGGGCAAGTACTTCTTCTTTGCATACTTCACAAAAGGCAAGGAACAATCAGACAAGATAGTCAATGCGGAACGCAAGTTCGTCTGCTTCTTGCAGGAAGTTTCGATGGCGTCATAACGCCAAACTCTTATTGGCTGATCAAAAAAAAAATATAGTGGGTAGACCTCGACGCATCTAGCATGCAGGTCTACCTACTATTTTCTCAATCAGAGGTTTGCGCCGTCCTGACGTCACCACAACTCCCGTGCAAGAAGCAGACGACTTGCTCTCCGCGTAGAGCGGCGTCGCAGGCGCATCGTCACCACGTTCGTCATATTTATCGGCATTTGCACGATCTTCCGAAGCAATCGAGCGCAGTAAATATGTCGTGACCTTACTCTTTTAGTATACGGTCCCCTGGAAGACGTCTCCGACTGGTGCCTGTTTTACCACGTTCAAAAACGGGGACCCTCGATTTCCGCCTGATGACGTCATAGGGGTGTCATGCCGTCGCCGGTCGCGATCCTGGCGGCGTCACGGCAGCGGTGGTGGATGTGGTAGACGCCTGTCCCGCCGCTGGTCGCTTTCCGGCTTGGTTCAGCCCGCGGTAGCTTCGGGAGTTGGGACGCCGTGACGACGGCGACACTCGCGTTCGCTCCTACATTTTTAGAGCCTAGCTCTTAGGCGCCCGTTTCCGGCTTGAGCGGCGTCACCGTCGCCGTAACCGTACAGTGCATTATGGGAAATGTCCCATGATGCAACGCGTGGGGGGGGGGGGGGGGGAAGAAGGAGAGGAGCCTGAAGGATGAGGAGGAGGAGTATACCCCCTCAGTACCCTTCCCTCCTCCTCCCCAAAAGCTGCGCTCTAAATCGGCGTCACAGGGTGTTGTAAACGTCCTTATTTTTTTACCGGGATTTTTGGTACCGACCGCATGAATCGCGACATTCGACTGCAAAACACTCCGCCTTTTTTTTTTTTTGTGACGTTATTTGTTGCCAGTTTTCGATGCATGGGCGGACCAGGACGCGGCACCGTACTGTATGTTTCTCTTACTTTTGACTGCGCTCTGGCCTACGGTGGAACAAAGTATAAACGTTACCAGAACAACGTATCGAGAAAAAGAAATAAAAATAAAAAGGAGGTCGTTGTATCAAACGACAAATCGGCGGCATTATCGAAATGTACGCTTTCATGGCAACTCGCGGAACTGGCCGTGAATACGTAACGTACACAAACGGACGACGAAATGCCCGCGTACTCTATATCAAAGCTAACTCGAAACAAAACTTTAATGCCTTCTATTCCAGAGCAGCACGCTCGCAGTGGCGCTGGCTGGACTGTTTCTTCGCGAGTTGTTGACGTCGATTCAAATTTATCGTCGCATAAATCTGAACAAAAACGGCCGCGCGTCTTTTGTCGACGTTAACGGTCTCCCCATCTGGCGCCTAAAAATTGACTTTGGAATCACCGATCGACAAAACAACTAAACAAAGACACGGAGTTTCACATAGCTAGCCGAAAAAGCGCGAAACCTGCCGGGCTCTATTAAAAAAAAAAAAAAAAAAAAAAAAGGTAAAACAAGCTTACCGGCAACTTTCAAATTGAGTGTATACAAGCAGCGTCCGCCCAACCCTTTCAGACTTCCTTAACCTGATATACAAATTATACTTCACTGCTGTTAACAGTATAGTCCTGATTCTTTAAACCGCAGTAACGCAACACATGCATCCTACAAAAGACACGTTCGGCAGACATGATGATAGAACTATCTGCGGGGCCGCTGTGCCAGCTCATATTAAAAAGTTTTAGTCGATCGTTCGGATCATATTAGAAAGTTTTAGTGGACTGTTCCGATAGCCCCGATAACGATAGTGACTTTTAGTGAACCGTTTTTTGCACGTCCCGTACGGTACGATGGGCCTTCCGGTAGGCACCGCGCATGCGCGGTTCGTACCGGAGGGCCCATCGTAACGTATCCGATGTGCAAAAAACGGTTCCCTAAAACTCCCTGATACGCGATAACGATACAATACTTGCGCAAAGGCGGCGACGGAGTGTCGGTTATCGTTATGGGAGTCACGGGAACGATCTACTGAAACTCTCTATTGCCTTGCCCTGTACTATCGTGTTCAATATGAGCTGGAACAGTCTTTCAAACTTCTTCAAAGTATCCCCCAGTTTTTTTTTTTTTAGAGAGCTGAGGTTTTAATTATAAATGGAATGCAAAATTAAGGTCCCGTACCTCGGACTCTTTGATAAATTGAGAAAACAAATAGTGCCTGGGGGGGGGGGGGGGGGGCGCAAACGCGCAAACATTTGTGTTTTTCGGGTACCATTGATTGTGATAGTGCAGCTCGTGGTAAGAAAAAAAGTACCCATCTATATAACAACGCACTACGCAATAATTCTTGGCGATCAGGCCACAAACGTGTCGACATTTGTCCTACTCGTCAAAGCCTTCGTGGTCACGTATGTTCACACCAAATGAAACGCACTACACATTATCGCTGTTCCTCTTTCCTCATCTCCATTCGGTCGGAAAAGAAACACATTCAAACAATAAACACAAGTGAGACTACAAAACACAGAGTTCCAGCGGCATCTTCCGGGACGTTGAAACAGATGTCATGCTTTTAACGCCACAAACGCTTGTCTCTCTCTCTCTCTCTCTCTCTCTCTCTATCCCCCACCCCAATTGTTACGCGAGACGAAGCAACCCAAATGAACAGCCGAGTAAGCTCATTGCTTCAATATTACACGCTCGCTTCCCTTTTGTGCGTGCGCACTTAAAAAAAAAAAAAAAAAAAAAAAACATAATTGCGACATCCGACAGAACTCGTTGCCTTAAAGAACCGAAAATGTGACAAAAACTAAATCAAAACCGGGTAAGGTAAGAAATCAAATAGAGATAAAAAAAAAAGAGTTAGAGAAATGTTACAAGGAGAAGGAAGTGAGGCGAAAGTATAGACACAAAAAAGGGGGGGGGGGGGAGAAAAAAAGAGAGGGGGGGGGGCGTCTTATTAACTCTCGTCGCTGCCGAAAAAGCCGAGATAGAAATAATCTCGAGACCGCTTACCCAAATCAAGACGCACCGCTGGAGCAAATAATAAACGAGAAGAAAAGAAAAACAAGAGAAAAGAAAGCGAAAGAAAAACATAAATATTAAAAGAAAGAAACGAGTGTAGGAATTAAAATAAAAATATGCGAGACGACATCGTGCAGTACCCAGACCCCAAAAACGGAACTGCCACGAGACATTCACTCTCGTTCTTGTAATTTCGGCTCTTCCTCGACAAGGAGCGCAAAAATCGTTCGGTGTCGTTCTCCCGCAATTTTTTCCCCTCCTCCTTCGAAGCATGCATTCTTTCTTCTCTAGTATTGTTATCCGTCTTTCTACGTCACTATTTTTTAGCAAGACTTCTATCTTTCTATCTGTTTTCTAAAGCTGAAGATGCGCGATCTAATCCCGCAGACCGGTGGGCACATTCGTTTACTAACTAAGATCACGTAAAAAAGCGCACTTCAGCTTGTTCCGCATCGGTTGAGATTCCGAGAGCCACTTAGTAGCTTGGCATAGCCCCTTTTTCCGGATAATATAACGTTACGAGTCACTAAATTATAGACAAAAGAGAAACTCTCGTAATATTCGGTGACGAAGTATATTAACATACGCGTAAAACACGCGCAACAAAACCAATTTTTTTGTCGTTCCCTTTATTTGTTAGAAACAAAATATATTCAAGCGGAAGAGATGCACCTATCTACAAATACGGCGACACATTTCAGGCATTTTTTGTACAAAATAAATTAAACTAGTTACCAATTTGTAATTGCAGCATTCGGTAAGCTCGAAACGAATTTTTCGCACACCTATCAACGTGTAAATATGATTTAAAACACACACACAGACACACACGCACAAAACTTTATGATCAAAGGGACACAGCATAACCAACGCATTGAACCCCTGCAACAAAAATGGTGAACTTCAGTGATATAAAGACTCGGAACAAAACAAACAAAAGTTTAAAAAAAAAGAAAACGTCGAATTTTTTAGCGCGAATAAATAATGTCCTAAAAAACACTTTTACGAAAATATCAATCCTCTTGAAGTGCGACGCAGTAAAAAACAAACAAATCTATATTGAGCCCCCTCAAAACCGTTTCTAAGCGTAGACTCGCAGTCTGACACGCGGCTGAATAAAATACGGGCGCTCTGAAAAGTTTTACGAGAGTGAGGGTGTGAGCAAAAAAATAAAAATAAAGGGAAAGGTAACCAACCGGCGAGGAAAACGTAAATCCTTTCCGTCACCCCCTCGTTTCAACTCCTTCCTCTTTCTTATTATTTGTATTTTATTATTTTATTTCAAAAGCGACCGACGGGACAAATTGAAATACACCTTCGCCGACATCGTATTAAAACCTGTCACAAAAATGAGGACCCGACTTCGAGAGAACGCAAAGTAAGAAGTAAGCGAAAACAGACACACACACATTTTTACCGTTTTCGTTTTTTTTACTTTTTTATGTTTCATTTATAACGCGGTTTAAACTTGAGCGAACGCGTAAACAAAAACCTCGCGTTCTACGCTCCGCTGCGCTAGTAAGATGGACCGCGGCGGATTCTATACGAGCTATCCAATCCAATCCAGAGCTGCGAACTCGTATCACGTGACTTGTCGCCCCCGTGCGACGCAGCGCTCCCCTCTCGAAGATAACGTGTCACTCTCACACGGCATTGAACCGGTCTCGTTGGCTCGTGGCGTTGCCCCGTGGTTCGGCGGTGTATAGACGCGGAAAAACGCCTCCAAACACGTCTCTCCAGATACAAAGTAAACAAATAAAACAAAAAAAAAAAACTATAGCGACAATGGGTTCGAGAAACTGGAAAGGGAAATGTTTTCCCTTCTCAACATTTACACCTCGTGGGCGGCATTTCCGGTTCGCGGCGGGCTCAAGATCCCCGATATTCAATTCCCTTCGTTTGTTTTCCCCTTTTTATTCCCAAAGAGGGGAATAAAAAGGAACACAAAACATGCCTTTTTGTTGTTGTTGTTTTTATTAATATGTTTATATAGTATATACGAGAAAGTCAAATCGACCTCTCGCGTGAAAAAAGGCCCGTCTTCCACGAGGTGTATTTGTTGTTGTTGTTTTGCTGGTCGTATTTTATTCCTATTATAGGAAGATTGTAGGTAAAACAAGGAGAGACGTTACCTTTGACAGTATCCCCACGACTTTTTTCAAAAGAGCGTATTAAATGTTTTGACGCTTTTAGTTTTTTTAATTATTTTTAAATGTTATTTCTAATTTCCACATCTCGGTTCTTTCTGACTGCAACGAGAACACACGGGAATCGAGGGGGTACAAGGAAACGTTAGGTGCACATACGAACCAAACGCGAACGGGCCTTTTATTGACGTTCCCCTGTCGCCGTGTTTTAACTTGGATAATTGCAGGACTTGGAAAATTCGTGCATTTCAAAGAAGTCGATTAGTACTCTCGCATTTTCGGCTCTTCTGTGCGTCCTTCGACGATAGAGATTTCACGCGGTTGGGAAGAAAAACAACTCGCAATATTATTCGCCTTGTAGGAGAACGTTGCCTACAAGTTGGACCACCTTGAACAGCCAAACGAACTTGAGCCAACGCAGTGCTCTAACTGGGTTGCGTTACGTTTACGTTGGAGCACACTTATGGGCTAGATGGATGAACGTATGCATGGATAAATGTAATCATCTGTACCCTTTGTGACGAGCTCTAGGTTGCGCTAACTAGCCAAGAAACTAAAAATAGAAATAGGCCCATGCATTTTTTTGTATTTATCTCCCGGCCGTGGGTGTGATCGCCACAATGACCGTTGGGGGAACGGGAGAAAAAATACTAAAAAACATAACCCCCCCCCCCCCTTCCCCAGGTATTAGAATGGAAGAGTGATGTGACAGAGTGCAGTTCTTGAATGACTTTTCGCTAAACCTTAAAAGGGTTGCAACAGATTCTTCGTATTCTTTTCAGAATAGCTATTTTAGGGTGGGGCGAACAGCATTGTGATCGGCATTTCGACCATAGCCTCGGAATTGTCAGTAAACAAGAACAATGGAAGATTTTCGCAGTGCTGAAGCACTTGGAAGGCGCACGCCAGTTGCTGCGACAGAACGCGGAGAGCAGCCCGAAGCAGATCCAGTGAGAGAGACATCAGATCGAGCTGAATCACGGATTGGTCAAACACCAAGCGCGCAGTCAAAGTAGATACCACGAAGATTCACAAAAACTCGAAATATGTTATTAAAGAGACACTACATAGAATTTCGACATATCGTTTTTTTTTTTTTTATTCCAATTCAATTTACGCGTTTTAAATGTAATGGAAAATCCAGAATAACAATTATAATATCATGTGTGCCTTCTTTTTCTATCAAAACACGTCAAAACATCTCGTTGAGACTCTTTTTACCTTAAAATTCACTCGACTGCTTTTTTTTTTTTCTTTTTTAGTTCCGAACTTCCATTTTTGAGGAAGAAGAAATGTAATGAACCGACACGGTAGATATGGTGACGGGTCTTGTTTTGTGGATTTGTACGTACATTAAACCAGCGTGTCCAAGGAAAACTATATAAAGACTGTAGAAATACACATTCTTAATTAGTTGCTGTCACCTGAGTGGGTCACTATGCACACTTAATAAAAAAATATGATCACCATTAGCCCACCTGAGCAAACCGCGACAAACATTTGATATTTTGTTCATGCTAACTGCGTCGCACAGTACACATTTTGTGAACCACTATGTGCTGTTTTTTGTCATCTTTATTCGGTTACCCCCAAATGTAATATACATAACTTAGAAAATCAACAAATGAACGAAACAGCCTTATTCTTATCTGTTCAAAACAATCCCGAGCGTGGAAAGTTGTTAATCACTGAAACCTTAAATTAACGTCTACACTAAAAAGGAATGGAAAGTTATTAATCACAGAAACATTAAATTAACGTCTACACTAAGAAGCAATATGACTGGAAGAATAGATGTCGCGTGTGAAGGATGATAGTATCAAACTGAATAACGAATAACAGGTGAGAGGACCCGTAAACAAAAAAAAATTGTTTAGAAAAACACTGATCGCTTGACACGCTCCTTGAACTATCTAGCATCCAGTTTATAATAGCTACTCGCCGATAAAGGCCACAAAACAAAAACACACACACAAAAAAGCGCTACGAGTCTTCCACTTACCGAAAAGGGCGGCAGCTCGCGCCACCTATCCGGCTAACCACGTAACACATAAAACCATGCAACATAAACACGACGTCACGTATAAACTGCGCTCAGAACCTACTCTGCAAAAAAGCATCTTGTAATCACCATCACCCAAAAATCACCGATCTAAACAAAAAAAAAAAAAAGGAAACAGCGCCTGCAGACAACGGCGCCATCTACCGGCAGCACATTCCGTAACAACCCAACCCCCGCGCCGCAAGCCACGCGCGCGCGGTGCGCTTGCACGCAAATAAGTTGGGAGAGGGGGACACGATGGAGAAAAGGGCACCGCATCCCCTTCTCCCTTAACCTCCCCCGGGAAGCCTCCCGCTTTGATTGCTTTCAATTATCCGACAGCTGTAACGGGCAGACCGCCGTAGCGAGCCCGAAGGCCCCTCGGGGTCTAAAAGCCGCGAATCGACAGGGAGAAAGAGGGAAAGGTGAAGGAAAGAATAGGGAAATGAGGAAAGGAGAAAAAGGGAGAGGGAGCCCAACACCAATACGCAAAGTAAAAGCGGGCACGTTAACGTCAAAACGAGCCGGCCTCCCCCCCCCCCCCCCCCCCCCCCTCCTCTACGCGAGACTATTTAAACCGTTTTAATAACAATGGATGAGGTGTCTCTTTCTCCCTGTTTCCCTATCCTCCTCCCACCATTTCCCTTTCCCCCAATTATCGAGAGAACTGCCCGTCGCATGCAGGGCCTCGCGTTGATCGCTTCCTAATGGCCCATTCTAGCACCCATCTCCTGTTTGGGAACGCTTTCGGTCTCCCCCCCCCCCCCCCCCCCCCCCCCTTTTTTTTTTTTTTTTTTTCTCCCTTATCTCTTTCGTTCGAGTCATTGGCTAGAGACGGTTAATGCTAACAACTTCTTCCTCCGAAATACACCGCTGTGTGGCGCGTGAGTATGCGCGCGCGCATGCGTAGTATCGTTCCTCCTTTCTGCGACGATGTTGATGTTGTTATTCAAAACGTTGGAAGAGAAGAGTGCCAGGAGCTGCCCCTGCCGCAAATTAGGGTCGGCTTCCCCTTTATAAGCATATACTTGAGGGGAAGCCAGCTTCGGCGGAGCGGAAGTTTTCTTCGCGTATCGGGGTTTCTAATGAGGAAAGGAAACAACTTTCATCATGATTGTTTCCTTTTTTTTTCGGTCTTTTGTTTTGATCGTTTCTTTATCTATTGCTTTATGCGTGTGATTTTTTTTTCGTCTTCTTGTTAATAGTAAGGTCAGCTTTCTTGTCACGAGCAGAAGTAATTAAATCAGTAATTTAAATTTATAGACATTCAATGAACAAAAGAAAACTCTGCATACTTCCAATCTTCAAAAGGTAGGTAGCTACCCGATGTAGGCTTTAATAGGAAAAAGGAATTAAAAAAAAAAAAGAAAGAAAGAAGTATTAATTTTGTTGTGGGTCGGAAGTTAGTCAGCCCCAATGACCGTTTAGTGTCTCAGCTATGGATGAGAAATTTGCTCGGAGCATGAGCATCGTACCGGCGTGCGGTCGTGTATCAGTACTGTGTGGGGCACGTTAAAAGCCCCAGGGTAAAAAAAAAAAAAAAAACACATGAGCCAAAGAAGAAAAAAAAAACGCTGAATTCGCGTCTTTGTTTTGGTATCTTCCAGACTACATGTTTAGAAGTTGCAATTTTCTATGGATGCGTACAATACCTGGATTGTTTTTTTGTTTTTTTTTTTCATGATCATTTATAACGACAGAACGTGACGGATGTCATGATGATTCCTGTATGATACAATAAGTTTTATAGACTTTAATAAAGCGGACGTTTTTTCAATGTGTGCTGTGTACGCGAATTTCGTTATATGTGCGGAGTGTTTGGATCATGCCCCGGGCAACACTATCTACGAATTTTTTTTTTTCAGCCAGACGTCGATTTTTATTTGCAGACCGTGGACTAGGGTCCGGAAAACGCTGTAGTCACCGAACAATTAACGGACTAATTTTACATACAAGTTCGCTAGACACGTTAATGGTTTCCATCCCATACGTATAAGTATACTCAAGCATTCAACCTGACCAAAACACTCCACGTGAAGCCTACAAATTATTCCTTTCTCTCTAGCCTACAAATTATTCCTTTCTCTCTCTCTCTCTCGCTTTCTTCTTCTTTTTTTTCTTTTTTTTTTACAAAAACGATATGCCCAGCTGGCTCCGAATACCTTCCGAAAATAAACAAGTACGCCCGAGTAAACCACCTTAACCTGCGTCACCGACGCTCCTTTTAACGATCAATTAACGGCACACAACGGTCTACACCAGTCCCCCCCCCCCCCCCCCCTTCCCCCTTACAGACGCTAATCTCGGCAGCGCATAAAACGCGCTTTCCACACCTACCGGCGTCTTTCAAAATACGCGACTAGGCTGTTCGACCACCGACCCCGCCCCCCGCTCTCCAACAAAACGCTGTTCGTTCGCGTTACTGCAAGCTCGGAAGAGACAACGGAAGCATCACAATGAAGAGGATGGGGAGGAGGGAGGTTGGGCAGCATCGCGGCGTCCGATGTACCGCGACGTCCGACAGCGCGGCTTCGCGTACGGTGGCCCGGAGAACAATGGCTTGACAACGCCAGGAGCGCTCACCGTCGTTCCCGGGAAAAGCGATGCACGCGCCGCTGCTCTTGATGAGACGACCTTCCTGCAGTTTACGCTGCGGTAGACGCGCGGGATGGAACGGGTGGAAGAAAAAAAAATAATAAACATGCAGGATTGAGAGCTGCCCGCGATGCGTCTACGGGCCGCGGTAAAAGAGACCGTTGTTTCGAGCGTTCGGTCCCGTCCCCCGGGGGAAAGGGGAACGGGGGGGGGGGGGGGGGGGGGGGGGGGCTTGTTGCTAATAACGCGCTTCGGCATAACTATCTAGAATATAGCGTTGTTCAAACTTTAGATTAGATTGTATATTTTCTCTTTCGATGGGCGTCGTTATGAGTTTGCTGTAAAACAACTTGTTCCCTGACACCGTTGTTTTTTTGTTTTGTTTTTAATAATATTTGCTCGATTACGTCCTCATTTATTTATGCTGTGTTTGAGCTTAAGTCAAGGCACAGCCGACGTTATGAGCTGATGGAAGCAATCAAAGAGCGTCAAAAGTGCAAAGTGCCGTAGTACGTGCTCTATCATTCCTGAAGCCATCATGTTCAGAAAAAGACCGAGTGACTTCCACTTTTCACGTTGCTTGATTAGCCCATCAATTCGAAGCGTCGGCCACGTCTAGATTTTAAGTGAAATAAAAAACATAGTCTCCGATGCCCCACCCCCTACCCCCGCCTCTTGCCCTTCAGCAGTTCGAGGCAAAGCGTCGGCCTACGGATCTCCAGGTTGCGGATTCGAATCCCGGCCGAATGGTGCTCCAGGCCCGACGGGGGTTTATTGCGGAAAAGGTGTCGAGTAACTGATATTTCGGCTGCTCGTCGAACGGTCCCCAGTTTGGTCGAAATGAATACTCGGACCTTCGCTTGGGCATGCCGGATACCCTCCGCTGGTTTGGCTGCTTATACCCCTCCGAATCTGTATCCCCTCTTCAGAAAACGCGTCTAAACATTCCTAATCCAAGGATAACTTTTCTTTTTCTTTCGCAGTATTTACTAGTTGGAGGTGATACCATATCTTTACCCGCACCTGGAATGTGCGGCCAGTGCAGTACAACCGATAACCCGGGGTCGTTTACAAGAGTCAAACAGTAACGATAATAAGACCGCTCACGTATACGATGCCAAACATTGTATGTGCTAATGCACGCTTGCCGTCACCGTCAGGGGTCATTTCTTTAAAATTAAATAAAACCCAGACACATTACAAGTCGAACTTGAAGAAGGGCGTCCGCCCGAAACGTCGTGTACACCTCCTTGTCCGCGTATTTTTTTCGAGAAGCACAACCTTATTACTTGCGATTACGTATTTTGGTTCATTGTACTCGGCAGCGACCCCATCTCTTGGATACTTCTCGGTGTGTCAATCTCCAAAGACCACTTTCTTTACACGAAATGTTAATGTGTTACCATCGCATGAGCCACATTATCCTGCGCCATTCCGACCTCACGCTAGCCGCAGAAGCACGCTCACTCTCCAACGTACCACATCATAATCGCCTCCGCAACGCCCGGAACAGGCCGCCGCTACCACGAACGCCGAAGCACGACAAATCCCGCCGCCCAATTTGTCCGATGGCTCGGTGGCCCGAAGAAGATTGGAAAGCCCGCTCTATCTTTGACGTCGCACTATACTTCGCTTTCTCCTTTTCTTGGAGAGCTTCCCGCGCTCTTTTCTCTCTCCCTATCCCTGCTTCCTTACGGCCTGGTTTACGTTTACGCCGTGAGCGGCTGTTAGTGTAGTGCTCCTTTTTACACGCTTCCCGAAAACCAACCGTGGTGTTTTAAACAAACAAACAGAAAAGAAAAGAGAGGCGCTCGTAAGAGCGGCTGGTTCAAACCCCTACCGGAGCCGTGCCGGGGATACACGTAGACGTTGGGGCGTAGTAAGGGGGGGGGGGGGGGGGCGCTCGCTTTTCAATTGCCCGCGCTGTGAAACTAACGAGGCACATGTCAGCAACACGCGACGCCGCTGTGCGTTCTCCAGTCCGCCCGCGTCGTCGTCGAAGGAGACTCGCGGGGCTGGGGAGGGGTTGGAGGCCCGCGGTTGGGCCCAATCTCGCCGAGATGGGTTCTACGCGGTGCTCAACCTTCCCGTCCGAAGCTAAGCCGACGACGACGACGCGTTATACCCGTTTCTCAGGAGGAAGAAGAAAAAAGTAAAATGAAATAAAACGCCATATTTTGCGGAAGGGTTCTCGTAGGAGTCCCCGATGAAATAAGAAGGAAAGAAAGGGGGGTTGCAGTCACGAGACTGTTTGAAAGCCCCGAAGGAAAGTAGCTGAACGCGAGCTAATAGGCAGGCTTAACATTGTTTGGATTTTTTTTTAAATCTTCTTTATGTGTATTGCTAACTTCAGTTCTTTCTACTGTACCAGAAATTACTTGCTGAAAATAAAATGGGCCAAACCTAAATCTAAATGAAAGCTGCTTCCAATTGAGACTACCTAATGGCGAGCGCTCAAGGCCAACACTTGAAGGTTGGTCTTGGGTACTCAAGAGTGAAGACCAACACCTGAAGCTTGCGATCGCTGCTGTAATCGCAGCTGTAACCCACTCTGGTTTTTCACTCGTTTCGCAGCAACAAAGTAGCGCGCGCCTAAATTTTCCGTCAAAAGAACGTTCAAACGAAACCATTACTGAGTTTTGACCGCTAGAGGACGTATGAAAAATATATTTTTTAACAGGTTAAATGGAAAAATAATTTTATGAAAGAAATTTACAACGAAAAAAAAAACATGTTGAGCCATATTTACGGCACGAAACGAATTTGTAGTTGTCGCCCGCGAGAGCCCGCGGAAAAGTGGCAACTAGCAGTCACGTGACTGGCTACTATAGTCACGTGGTGCTGGCGCTCTTTCGAGATCTTTCTATGAGCTTTAAAAGTATGTATCGATCTTTGTTTTTTTTTTTTTTTTTTTGGTGCACTTAAAACGAAGATTAATAAGTAACTTTTAGAGGCCTTACGAAGCTCCCGAACGAGCGCAACCACCACGTGACTATAGTGGCCAGTCACGTGACTGTTAGCTGTCACGGGCCCCCGCGGGCGCCAGCTACAAATTCGTCTCGCGACGTAAATGTGACTCTACATTTTTTGTGGTTGTTGTTAATGTAAATTAATTTTATGACATTTCTTTCGATCCACGCTGTTTAAACATTTTTGCATATGTTTTTAGGGGATGTTCTTAACTAAAGTGAGAAACGACGCCACAACCAAGACATCTTCCCAAACCACTTTACGGTCTTACTCCCCTCGTATGTAATCTTCCTTTATTGGTACTTTTTGTCGCTTTCCTTGTTTTTTTGTTCCAATCGAATACTTAAAAAAATAACAGACCTCATTTTTTATTAATTTATTTTCAGCTTAAGGGCCCGGTTAGGGCGTTACATAAGGGGCGGGATATAGGCATGTTATCCAAATTAAGACGTTCAAAAAAAGAGAAAAACATAGGAGGACATTAAAAAACTCCTGAAAATAAAAAAAAAATAAAAAATTTAACAGTCGGGTTGGTCTACGCGTGTCAAAAAATATTCGTTACGCAAAAAAAAAGATATATATATATATATAGAGAGAGAGAGAGAGCAATATTGACGGCGAGAGATTTGTTTGAAATTCGACGTCCAAAGTCCATGACGTCACGGAATGGTCATTCGCTCTTTCCACCTCAACGTGAAGGTGAAGCCGATCCACCTCTCCTCCACGCGCTCGATATGCCGAGAGAGAAAACGAGTGGAAAGGAGGTAACTACCTACTAAATCGCGTGTCACGCCGTCAATATTGCTCTAATTTTTTTAATTTTTTTTTTTTCGCACAAATTTATTTTTTGACACGCGTGTCCTAACCAGGCTGTTTAAAGAAAATATATCTTTTTTAGAGGCCTTTTAAGACTGCTTGCGTGAAGGAATGCGAAAGCATTCCTACATGCAGCGCCTTCCTACAAACACCGCGCCATGTCTTCCTATCGCACTCGGCGCTCCGGCAATGACATCAAGCTCCCCCCCACTGCGCATGCGCGGCGAACCCTGCCGGCTCCACGCCTTCCGTGACGGTGCATCCGCGTTACAGTGCTTTTCTTTGTTGTTGTTGTTGTTTTTTTTTTTTTGTTGTTTTTTTAGGCGCGTTTGCTTTGACCTTGAGCGCCCCGCTGACTTCCGTGACGAAGCATCTAATATGACGCGTCGCAACCAATGAGAACGCGTCGCAGCCAATTCAATTGTCGTTTATTTAGATGCCTGTTTTTCGCGGTCACAGCCAACGCCGGCTGCGTTCCATGGGACATTGATGTCTTCGCATTGAAAAGGAAACATACTTTCCAAGAGTCGAACTTTGGTCTTACGAATGACAACTGAAAAAATTCAACATCAGAGGCGGTTTGATAGCACTAATTTTTTTTTTTATATATTCACTATTTTTTCTTTTTTTTTTTTTTTTTCGGGAACACAGCAAACCATTTTAGAAAGGGGGTGCGAGAAAATTAAAAAGAGAGGAGAACCGACATCAAAAGCGCCGCCTGTCTTCGACTGACTTCAAGACGGCCAATGAGAGCAAAAGATGTCCCCTAATATTCTCGGGGTCGATTCCCCCGTTTACTTCTATTTTCTTTTCCGGATTCTACATATTCGGCCGAAATCTCCGCCAAAACCCTTTTGTGTGCGTGTGTGTCATGGGTGATTCGCTTAGACTTTATATAATTATTTCTTATTTTTTGGCCACGATCTTTTTTTTTTTTCTTTCTTTTTTGTTCCGGGGAGGGGGGGGGGGGGGAGTAGATTTTCGCAATTGGCACGGAGAAAGGGTCTCCCTGATTGAAAATTCGTGCCGCGATAAAGGGGTGACCGGAGACAGGAAGAGCGAACGTAATTGCGGATCTGCTGGCAGTGATAGGTCTGCTATATAGAAAAATAAAATATCAATAAATTCTTAATCTCAACATTGAAATTAGAAAGAAAAAGAACTAGGGCAACAAGAAGTAAAAAAAACGCTGTCTTTTTATTTCATATTAATCCTAGGGCTTCGTAGAGTCTAAAGGGTGCAGAAAGAAGTCTTTTGTGACTAATTTACGCCTCGCAATTAATTTTGCTCGACATTAAACAATAATTGTTGGATACATCCTTTGTCATTCATACCTAATAAGTTATAGAGATTTGGGCTAATTGCTGCGTAGCTGAAGAGTCGGAAAGGATCGGTTTTTGAGCGTACATGTTGAATCTAGCGTCATCCAAAATATGATCCTCCTACAAAAACATTACAAGTTAAGTGTTCTCACATTTCGTGCATTGAAGTTTTGAAATTCTTAAATTAAAATTTAAGCTCAATAAACCTTTTTCAAAATCGAAACAATCCCACCGGCGTAGTGCCGCGCAAAGGATCTTGGGAACACAGTGCTCCCGGTTGCGGTTCTGATTTGCCAACCAAAATTTACAGCATCTCGTTACGACTAAATACAGTGCGTGCATTTTCGAGTACGCGACTGTAGTACTGTAGGTGTTGCCTATACTAATGCGAATAGAATTCTGGGGCACGTTTTGTGAAGGGCTCCCGACGTACCAGAGTTTGTGCGCAGGTAAGCACAGGAAGAAGAAGCGTACTAGGCCGATCATTCTGTTCCGTCATCTCGATGTCTTAGGCTTCTTAAATGACCCGTGACATGGGAGGGTCCTGCGCTTTCTGGAGTTGTAGCCAGGCTGCCAGAAAGGCGTGAGACGCGGACGGCCCTACTCCTACTTCTCGCTAAGTCTAGGCAAGTCTTTACGGTCGCTGGAGGTCCTTGTTTCAACGTAGGGTTCTCACAAAGATGAATGGGCGCAATGCGAGCGAGCGCTGACTTTATTTCCACGCAGTGTCGAGATGCACTATACTTCGTCAAAGGGGCCATCGAAATCAAAACAAGGCCACTCCTCTCCGTGGTCAAAGAGGTCTCATAATGCAACGCGCGCTCTGTTGCATGCCGGGATTTTTGGAAGCAGCCTATTGGAAGTGGGTAGGCGCCGATCGTGCTGCGCCAAGCGTCAAGCGCAGATACCGGAAGGATGGGGGGATAAATGCGACTAAACTCCTGGAATCAGGCAGCGGCTTGCCCCACCTATTCAGTAGTCGCGGTACCCTCTTACGGGGTCCGCAATAAGCTTGTATGAGAACAACAAAAACACCCAAACAAACGTATTAATTGGCTTAAAATATACCTCAACCTTCGTCCTTGCGGTCACTAGCAGGATTTGCCTCGCCATGGTGCAACCGGTGGTGACCCCAGCTACTTATCATCCGTTCGAACAAAAAGTTCGATGGCGCGATAGGATCTTAGAGTCATTGCACACTTAAACCAACAGCTTAAATGTTGATAGCCTTAAGGCCCGTTCACACTCTTGCGACCGAGTAAGACCGAGAGAGAGACCGGTTTTTAAGCCTCTTGCGATCTCTTAGGACCAGCTCCGCTGCAGTGCATACAGTCCTAAGAAATCGCAAAAGGCTTAAAACCCGGTCTGGTCTCTCTGCGTCTTACTCGGTCGCAAGAGTGTGAACAGCGCTTTACTCATGTCTCCTTCGGTTGAAGCACAGTCCCCTTTAAGAGGTCATAGAGAGTACTTGGAAATTGTGGAAGGAAACCCACCGTGACGCTTTCTCTGTCACGTACGTGTCGCTAACAGTGGCATACGTCACCATGTTTTCTCTTGCCTCACACATAGCAACCAAATACTTTACTACGGGTTTGAGTCTGACAAACGCGCCTTTCTCCCTTCTGTGTCCTCCTCTCTTTCACAAACAAAAAAGAAAAGGCAAATAAAACACGAAGGAGGAAACTTCCCACTTCTTCGCGCGTCTGCTTTCTTCACCTTCGGCGTTCAACGTACTCCAAAGATGCGCGTGAAATATACGGCTTAATAAAATAAACGACGCGCAGGAGAAAAAAAAAGAAGCAAACGATAACAACAGAAGGAGGGGAAAACCCATATTTATTCTACGCCCCTCCACCTTGAAATTGCTTCTTGAGACGCAAAAGTTTCCGGCGACTGCAACTGGTTACCTCCAGCGAACTGGGACAGCCCACGTAGCTCGGTCGGAAGGACTTGGCGGTTGAAATGAAAAGAGGGGACATTTATTATTAAGCTGGCGACGTCGGGGCCGCAAGCGAAGCATGATCGGTAAGGTTCTCCCCGCGACGAATGATAATTATGCGCGAGAACGAAATGTATATATTTAGATACATTCATTTGAAGACCAGGGATTGGACGTTAGTGAGAACACGGGAAAAAAAAAAAAAAAAAGAAGTGAGGGAGGGAAAAGGGGGAGAGCATTTCCTTTTAGTAAGTTTCAGCACTGTACGACGCAAAATAATAGTTAAAAAGCAAAAAAACAGAAAGCCACAACAAATACAAACATTTTTTCTTCTTTTTTTTTTTTGAAAAAAAAAAAGGCGAGGGAAAAAAAGGGTAGCGAGAGTCCCCAAAGGGAAAAGTCGTGGCAAATTGAATCTCGGACTGAGTTTGCGGAAGCTGGAATGCGTTAGAGAAACTGTCTGCGCAAGAGGCATAAAAAAAGGGAGAAAAGGAAGGGGATAGTGGGGAGAAAATGTATGCGGGTTCATATTTCATGTCGGATTAAATAATAAAAGCTTGACATGTTCGCGCAGCGGATTTTCCTCTTTCCTGAGGCGTTTTGCACGAGTCGGTATGCGTCTACATTTTTTTTTTTACTGCGAATTGGCTTTTTTATTTTTTTTTCTATGTCCGGGGGGGGGGGGGGGGGGGGGGGGGAGAGTCATTATTCGTGCGTATGCAAAAATACCGCTTCTCCGTTAATGTGGCCATTCGTTTTCCTTGTATGTACGCGTGTATGTATAGACGTAAGTGAGTAACGCGAGGAAAGGGGGAGGGGGTGGGGAGGTAGCGGAAAGTCGTTTCCCTAAAATGTCTTGGCCGTATGCATTTTGATTTAGACTGCGTCGAACTTGCGCCCGCCTTACTCCGGCTCGCGTAGGGAGCTTTATTCGAGGACCAGAGCTAGGCTAGGAGAAAGAAGAACTAAAAAAGAATAGACAAACAATTTTTTTTATCATTTTCTTTGTCGTTTATATTTAATGTTTTGGGGTTGCTTAGCGTTGAAAGACATCGCCGTGTTTGGCTGCGTATTCACACTTTTCCAGCACTCATCACCAGGACGAAAAATGCCAAGTCACTATGCCGGTGAACGCATGCGCAGTGTCCGATATTTCGCAGAAGAGAGTTACTGCGCCTGCGCAGTGCCTCTCTTCCACGCATTTGTACACTCTGCAGTCGTCTGGAACGCGTGTTCGGTTAGTGTGTTTAGCGTCTTATTGACGCCGCCAATGCGTCGAAAGCAGTCTCCAAGTGGCAACAAATTGACATCACAAGAGCAGGCGTGTGTCATGCTGTTGGACGTGCAGCGATCCTGGCCATTAATCGTAAAAGTTCTGGGAAAAAAGGAGAAGGACCAGAAACTGCAAGTATTGCCGTCATCGCAGGTAGCGTCCCAACTCCTGGCTGCCGAAGGCTTCCATAAGTTATGTCAAGCCGCGGGAAGAACAAAGGACAGTCTGCATGACACTGTTTAAGGCGCGTTTGTTTTACCAGGCAGTGTGAGTGATATCCCACACTGCCTTGTGATAGTAAAAGGGGGAACAAAAAGTGGTCTTACAAGGGCGGGATGAATCGTGTGTTTGTCTTTTTAGACTTAGGTATAGGTGACGCAAGCTACCGTCCGTTGCAAAGGGTACGACCATTATCATCCATCCATCCATTTTTTATATCACGGTTCCGACACAGCGTCCATATAAAACCTGTCTGCAGATGCGTTTGAAGCGTGCGAACGCATGAAGCGAACGCTGATTTCTATAACGTGCTTGAGACAAAGAGTAACGTAATTAATTATTTTTCTGGGCTGGTAATTTAGTAATGTAATGAATTAATTTCAAACAGTGATTTCGAGAAAAGTACTAACTTCTTTTTAAATTACTTTTGTCCCAAATAGGAAAATTTGTTGGCGCGCTTTTAAAAAAAAGAGAGAAAAATTATTTCGCACGATGAACTGTCCTGAAAGAGACATCAGGGCAAATAAACGACGGCCATCCGAGCGCTAGGCCTCGTACGAAGGACTCGACAGACGCGCAAAGGAGGGCTGGAAGGGCGAAGGAGAATAGCTTACGTGTAGACATCGCTGGAAGGCCACGGCTCACGAACTCCCGGCAAGACAGATTCACGGCGTCACGTCATCACGAAGATGCTGTACTTCGTTCCTCCCTAAGCTGACAGTGCGGTGGGGGCTACGAGCTCACCAGAACCAATCAACTACCTTCCTTTGTCTGCCTGGCCCGTCCCTTTCTCTACACGTGTCTGTGAACGAGAGTGTGGTAACGTGGCGAAAGATAGGCGTGTGACCGTTCTAACGAGCATGCATTATCAGCTTAGGGATGAACGGCTTATAGGCTACAAGGCAAAGGGCACATCACCAGTCAGGTCAACACATTTTAAAACCTGAGAAGACAGGTCAAAAATGTGCCTAGCCTTCTTGCTCTTTCGTCAAGCAAAGTCAACCCGTAAGCTTCGACCACTGCGAACAACAAACGACCTGAATAAACAGTCAATCACAAATGCCTTGTTAAGGCCCCAGAACGTTCCGTGCGTATCCTTGACCTTGTTATGTAAACGTGCCTTTTGCAGTCAGAAAAGACGGGAGTCAAACCAAAGCATGGTGGCACTCGCGGTACGCCTGGCTGCCTTTCCTTCGGAAGTTTATTCGGGAATAAGCGTACGAGCAGATATCGCCACCTCTTTGGTGGAAGAGTACGCATTTTAGGAAGTTCGCGCCATTCCTTTCCTCAACTGGCGACGCTTCTGCCTAGGAAATTCCCCCTCCCCCTTTTGTGTGACAAGGCGCAATAACTTGGGCTCTTCGCGCGCTTGGGAATAATACTCCTTGAGAGGATTGACCGGAAGTACGTCAACTAGTGCACTTAAAAGAATAGGATTGGATTGCGTCCGAGGCGGGTGGGAAACGTTTCACGTGACGACTCCTTGTAGGAACGAGCTCCCATGGCCCGGCATAACATACTGACACGGACTATAACTTCGACAGCAGGAAGACGGAAACATATCACTCTTTCACTAAGGACCTTCCCCGTTGAATGAACAGCGAAACCGGTGAGTCGACTCTCTTGGAGTCACATCTAAAGAAGAAGATATTCGTCATGTTTACCACTTGTGTCGTGTGGCTGTTGCGTTGTAAACAGGAAGATCAGAGTTTCGGTGCATATACTCTAAGTGAAAATAAGCACGAATTACTGTCTCAAGGTATTAAAAAGTAGTGCCAGAGTAATTTCATTATTTCTCGAAAGTAATTGTAATGTAATGTCATTACTTTTAGTCTGCGGTAGTTTGTAATGTAAATTAATTAAATGATTGCTGTTTTTTTAAGAAGTAGTTAGTAATTAAAGTTAATTTAATTACTTCTTGAAAGTAATCTTGCCATCTCTGGAGAACGCCTCGCAGCGGAGCAGGTCATCTGCCGTTTCCGGCTCCGCTGCTGCGTCACTTCCAGAACTGCGACGGGCAGCGGCATGACGCGAGTGGGACGTCATGAGGCGGAAATCGAGGGACCGCAAAAGACGCCGCCGCATTCAAGGGCACTGTCTCCGTACAGCAACCAGGGCGCCCTTGGTACCAACGACCCTCCTCATTGATATTTTATTCTGGCTCAGGAGAGCCGCGGTGCCGCAGAAAGGCAAGTAGTCCATACCATGAAGGCGTGCGGCACTTAACTCGTGGCAATCCCTCCCTCGGTATTCGCTCTTTCTGGCGTGAGTTGAAACGTGGCGGCGCCAGTATGCTTCTGGTTCTGAACTAGACGGCGGGTTTCGTAGTAGCCTCTCAAATCCAATATGCACGCTGTCTTCTGGAAATGGCCACTTATAGCATTGTCAGACTTAATTCACTCTCATGATGCAAGAACGGCGAGTAAAAAAAATGAAAGACATTTACAATTAACTGTGCCGCCGAATAGAGCCCAGCTCTTGAGGTTGAGGAGGGTATGGCCCTCCTCCTCATCCGTACCCTCCCCTCCTCCTCTCCTGCGCCCCTCCCATTTAGCGGAAAGTTTTTGCTATATTTAGCGAAAACATTTCCCCGCTAAATCTAGCGGGGAATGTTTTTCGCTAAATGTAGCGGGGAAGTTTTTCCGCTAAAGTTAGCGTGGAATTTTTTTTCGGCTAAAGTTAGCGGGGAATTTTTTCGCTAAATTTAGCGGAGAAATTTTTCGCAAAATTTAGAAGGTAAGTATATTCATAACGCAACGCGAGGTGACGTCACTATGGGAAACGTCCCATAATGCAACGCGCGGTTACGCCGACGGCGACGCCGCTCAAGCCGGAAACAGGCGCCTGAGAGCTGCGCTCTAAAAATTAGTAAATATACGTGAACCGGACCTGTCCCGGGGCTACCCGTTAGATAGCGCCACTGAGTTTGTTGCCAAAGAAAAAAGAAAGGACAAATACCCTTTCACCTTTCTGAATGCCTGGCATTTATAGGGTGGTTATCATTTGAGCTCGTTCTCGTTTCGCCCTTCTCACTTGGCCCTTCTCAAAACAACCATTCTTCTAAATATCTCGCTTTAACCCAGCACATTTAACTCTTTCTACTCCAAATTTGGGTTTATTCGGGTAATATATATTCATAAATTCACTAATATTTTCTTTTGTGTGTGTGCACCACGCTACCGGCTTACTCTCTCTCTCTCTCTCTGCCAATGATTTTAGCCGTGCGTCGTGGTCGTCGAGAAAAGATACTGCCTGACAAAACAACAGACCAACTACATATCGCAGACAGATCACACTCAGAAATGTCATCTTCTTTGAGGTGGCTCGACTTGTGACAATGCAACCACTTTTATAATGTGCATATATATGTTATTTCTGTTCAAACAGAGTTTCCAAGTTAAGTGTTCATCGTTTTTTTTTTCTTTTCTTTGCTTTCGTTTTGAGAAAGGAAAGCAGCTGGGCGTCATCGTACAAACGCATTACGTTATTTTGTAGTATTTGTATTTTTGGGGGGTGAGAAGTGTGTGTGTGTGTGTGTGGGGGGGGGGGGGACGAGAGATGTTCGTCAGTAAAAGATAGTATCCCTTTCTTCGAATGCAGAATAATGGACTCGACCAAGCTTAGGGGTGGGGTTAGCTATACTACGACTCTATACCTGATGGTATGTTGGGTGCCCAAGCAAGGTAAAACTCACGTACAAAGCCGCGAAGGCATAATGAAGGCAGAGGCCTGCCAAGCTAGTCCCATTCGGTCGTTGCGCGAACGAGCAATATAAAAATTAACCCAGTTGCAAAAAAAAAAAAAAAAAACGATTCGGATTTTGTGAGAATGTTTCACCGAGACGGACCAAGTGAGGATAGGACGAAATGCGCAGTGTCCAAATGCGAATGGGACGTTTTCAGATAACGGGCAAAATGAGAATAGGCCCAGATGAGAAAAACCTCATTCGGATTTTATGAGAAGGTTCAAACGAGAAGGACCAAATGCGAATAAGACGAAATGCGCAAGGTTCAAACGCGAATGGGACGTTTTGAGATACACCCGCATTTATAAGGTCATGTCCGCGGCATGTAGCTTCGATAATGGTGCCACACTAAATGACATCGGGGTGTCCACGTGGCGTCACGTCACGCTACAACGTCACATAACACGGCGACGTCACGGTGCTCCGCGACTTGACCTGACGTCTCGGAATGACGTAAAGTCACGTGACACCACGACATGAAACCGTGGCTGTCACGTGACCGTATGACGCCATCGCCTTCCCCTGGTCTTTCCCGCGTTCCCTGGTCATTAATCGGAGCTTCGGCCGATAGAAACGGCGTCCTCCACACTCAGCGACGACCCGTCATCGCGGGGAACGAGTCGAGAGTTTCGCTCCCTCGGCGGCCGCAGCTTCTTCCAAGATCGACCGGCAGAGAGAGAGCGAGAACGACGACGTTCGAGGCAGGGCCCGGACTAATCCGATTGCGGGGACGCGGCGGCGGGACCGTCGCAGACAAACTAGCTGCTTCCCCGTCCCAAGCGGGAGACACCTGTTGGCGACACGGGTAAACAGAGAACCGCCCTGACGTCCCCAGGTGCCCGGCCATAAATCAATAGACTCCCGATCGACTCCTCGCCGGCGACACCCTCGCCCCGTTCCTCTCTCTCTCTCTTTCTATTTCCGTGCCGGTTCTTCCTTTCCACTCGCTGTTCAATCGCCCCATCATTGCCTGCTCTGAGCAGATTGGCTTTCGTTGCCTGTTTTCGTTCAGTGAAGCGTTTTGTTATATACCATTATAGGCATGTTAACCTGACGTCATCAATATACGGTTAACTGCACGTTAAACAACACCAGATAAGAATTTTTTTCACGTAACCTATCGGCTTTCGACTGCGACTCATTATCAGTCAATGAGAATGGAGTAAGGTGTATTCTAAAGGTATCTCACCATACCAACAGCTCGGAGAACTATACTATACGTTTCACTTCAAAGGATCCATGCAGCGATATTGAGTAGGAATGCTTCTCGCGTTGCGTAAGCTTGCCGGCAAAAGTGGCTGTGGGACCCGACAGCCATGTATGGTAGCACACAACGCTACTGACCAACAAGCTTCTTTGTCGCCGCGAAATTTCCAGGATAAAAGCGGACGTTTCCACCGAGTATCGACCTTCGCAAAAATCTGGTGACGAAGTTTTGGGGATCGCACTGTTGGCGTTGTGAACAATGCGATTCCTGGGATTTTGTCGTCAAGCTTCGCGGTCCCCGCGGTGACGATATTCGTCTTCCATAGCTACTAGCGCCAGCGTGTGGCTTCACGCTATGGTTTCGTTTCCGCGAGAACGCGAGCAAATGACCTGCAATATCAAACCCTCTATGCTCGCGCCAGCAGCTTTGACAGCGTTGCACCCCATTCACACGGCCAGCATAAAGATTACATATGTCCGTTTCCAATCGGCAAATACTAAGCCCGCTTTCTTGGGTCGCGAGCACTTCACGCGCCGAGGATCGTGAATTGATTCGCCGCTGGCCATAAAGGTCCCCTTGGTGTACCGTGGATGGGGTAGAAGAATGCAAGTATTCTACATCAACGCGCTGTTCACAAACAAGCCCCCACAAGGTGTGGGCACTGCGCTTGTGCAGAAACCAGATGCGCGTGAAGTGGAACGTTTTGCGCATGCGCGCCCTGCCAATAGCGGCGTGACGTCAGCGCCGTGTGTTGGTGTATAGACCTTTCCAATGTTTACAAATCCACAGCTCAGCGTGCGATCTCCACAGCTCAGCACGCGCGTGTGCGTCGCTTCGGAAAGCGAGCAAGTCACGCGCGATACGCACGAACATTGAAAATGAAACCGGCCAGCAGCCCTTTTCCGGAAAGGTCTATAGACCTTTTCATCCTACTCCGCATGGGCGCTACCATCTTGGTATCACGTGACGCGGCAGCCATTAGGTTGCTTCAAGTTGCTGCTTCGCTCTCCCCTCCGCGCCTTGGTGGATGCGTTGTATTGGTTGTAATCGTGTTTTTCGTGGCGTTTCGCCGCGCTTTCTTGCCTCACTTCGGAAACTGTAGCGCGATACGTCTACTTGACGACTAAGACATCACGAGGGTTCAAAGGTCCTTATGACAACTGAGGTTTGTTTACTAATAGTGGTGGAACATTCTCAGTAAGAAGCGCGTATATTTATATCGTGCATTTAGGATCGGAAGGCGTCAAGAATAGTCAGCGCAATGAGACTATCTGTATTTCTTAAAAGTATCGTTCTTTGTATTTATAATATATCGGAATCTGTTTATTTTGATTATGTGAGGATCGAAACTCGCGGAGGAGATAGACACCGAACGTTTAACTTGTATTTTATCCGAGGCTACAGCTACTGCTACGTCAACATCAAGCGATTTGTTTGTATGTGTATGAGGTATGTGTAGGAGGTACATATGTGTATGAGGTTCTCAATCTTTTTTTACGACGTAACCGTTCGGTTGGTCGGTTTACTTATGAAGTTTAAGAAAGCGTATACAGTGCTCGCTCCCATTTCAGCAGTCATTTAAGTGATTCATTTATTTTATTTAGATAACCAGTTGGGACTTCCCGCGTAAGAAACTGCCACAACAGTAGCGAGTTTTGGAATAGCGTGCACAAAGAAATAGCGTCGTTTCTATTTGCTAATCCAAAACGCGGTTTGGGTTCGGGACATGCGCAATAATGACGACGCTTTTTTTTCTTTTCCGTACGCTGTTTTAATTTCTGCCAGTATCTAAAATCTGCAATATTTAACGCCGAAAAAAAGTTAAAAAAAAGTCGTTTGCATAACAATTACTTGAGTCCAGGATTGTCGATGGCGAATAGAGCTTTGCTTTTGGTGGCTGCAGCGACGCCGAAATTCGCAATGCGAATCTGTTCAAGCAAAGAAGTTTTTGTTCACACAGGTCTGTGAAGTGTTGCCTAGCGGTAGAATTCTGCCAAACTTTCAGAGGTATTTCTCCTCCTGCGCCCTTTAATTTTATTTGGCCAATTTTACGGAAGACAAATGTCAGATTGAATTTGACGGGCCTGCCACTTATACCATATGTTGAGTAAGCAAATGTTCATATAAAATAATTTATTTCCGAGGATCAATATAGCGAAATGTGCTTATGAGTACTTTAGGAGGGTTGATAATTTAAGAAATTTTCTACTCGGCTTGTGAAAACATACTGAAGTACTGAATTTAAAAAAAAGAGGCCGAGACGATACTACTTGTTTATATAAATTATCTACGTCATTACACGATACGTTTTTAGTCTGCGAAGATCACTAAAGGTTGAGTGTGCCCACGAAAACCAAAGAGTGAGTAATAAACTCGCGAGTTCATTTGTTCTGGCTGATTGAGCACATTGCTAATCAAGCTGTCGATATGCTTCTTTATATTCACGTGTTAGTCTCTTCATTTGTTTGTTTTTCTGGAAACTGGTGTCATCGGGTACGGCCGTAGACGATGGTAATCTTCCCTGTACATCATGCAGGCGTTTCGCATCCGACCATAATCAGATACATCAAAGGAGTTGGTAAAAAAAAAGCCCGCAATTTAGGCCAAAATACGCCTCGTAGTCCTCAAAGTGGCTCAATACCACTGTTTCATTGGTTGTGTGCTACAAGGAAAATAATCGTATCACAAAATTAAGCAAAAACAACGTAAAACAGCAACATAGCCGCGCCCACGTTGAAACCGAAACCAACCAAATTGAAGCAACCTAATGGCGCAGGGTGCGTCAGCGTCCTCTATCCGCCGGTGAGGCAACTACTAAAATGAAAAGGTCTATAGGGAGAATTCACTGGCGGCCATAGCTGTGTGCGCGAATGCTGAGCGCGTGCTAACGGCGTGGTTCCACAGTTCTGTCGCCACGTGCATTCCGCATGACCAATACTGCCGGTCTTAGCAGCCTATTGATGTGAGCTCGTTCTGAGCATGCGCTCTAAACAGCACCCACAAATATGGCGTCCAGTGAATACTCCCTATAAATGCGGCTCATATGCAGTGGACGCGAGCACTGCGGGGACATTCGATTTGGACTCGCGGGCAATCAATGCTTCGAGACACGCATTCGGATATTGGGTCGTGCCCAATCGCTGCGCAGTGACAGGAAGAGCCGAGCCCTATAACAGTGCGTGCGCTCTGTTAACTCCAGCCATAGCCTCCTCTATGCTCACAAAGCCTGGCAGTTCGACGACGGAGCCATAGAGTGCCCGGTGACAGATTTGGAGCGCGAAGATCTGGTAGCACAGAGCATCAAAGAGCCATTTCTCGGGGAACCTGGACGTCAGCGCACAGCTTGCGGCGGCGAGGACCCGAAACACACTTGTTCGCTCGGGAGAAGGGTGTTTCGGCGTCTCGCCGCAACGGGGCGCCAGTCACGTGGCTCTCCTCTCATCCGTTGTCTGCCGCTCTACCTTTTCCATTTCGGCGGCCGATGGTCTGCCAGGCATTGTCAGTATATAGATAGGAGGCTATGGTATAGACCTTTGCATCCCTTATCAGCCGGACGAAAAATGCTGAGTCAGCGAGCTGTGGACGCATGCGCAGCGTCTGATGCACAGCACAACAGATGAACAGCGCGTGCTCAAAAGGCATTCCCCAGCCCAGCAGACAAAAATGGCAGCGCGCAGAATGTGAGTTTTGCAAAAGTCTACAGTAGCACACAAACGTTGGTAAACATTCTTTACGATACCTGTGAGGCGAAACACTGCGACAGTTGAGCTGCGACGTCTGAGCCGCTGGGGTGTTGTTTCGGAGCAGATGGACCGACGGGGCGTTTCGTATTAAACCTCGATTAGCACACCGGACGGAAATTCCGTATCGTTTTGGGAGCGATGAGGGTGTATTAAAGTGGAGAGCATTTCGGCTGTCTGCGTACAAGAGTATGTTTTCGTACGTCACTTCGGTACAAATAGTCGCACTTGCAGAACGAAAAGCGCAGAATAAGCAGGAACATGAAGTAGACAGAGGAAGTGCACTCTCAAATGAATGTTTATTAAGACAAACGCGCACTACTAAAAAAAACACTGACACACCCCAAATTTTTTTTTTGATATTTTTGTTATGCGGTTTATTATTCTGTCAGAAGACTACCCAATCCATATTTTGCTACAGCGTCACGTATATTTTTAATAAAGTAAAAAACGGAACTGCTTGAAACCGGAACTGGCTGGGGAGGAAGATGCAATATAAAGGAGGAGAAAGTTACCAGAAAGCACTTAGCTGTGCAACTTTTTTTTTCTTCCGTTTTGCAACATTTTAGACGCCACAAAAATTGGGTGCCTTATTTTCAATATATTTTTGGTATTGAGTGCGTGCCTTCGATCACCCAGGACTCTGATTATCTTTGGTGGTTGTGTCTAAACCCTAGAAAGCGGCACGTGACTGGGGAGAAGATAGTGAGCGCGACTCAAACGGGCCAGTTCTCGGTCGGCGGTTTTCGGGCGGAAAGAAAACCAATTTTGAGCCTTAAATTGTGTTCTAGGTAGTTGGGCTGTCATATGTCATGTACAAATAAAAACCTTGGCGAGCGTAAATAATACCCAGTCAGTATCCCTTTAACACCATCTTTCTGCCTGTTCGTTTAGAAAATGAAACTTCGTAGCTGTCAAGTGCCCCGACGGAGCACTAACGCACCTGTTTTCCCCTTGCGCTCTGATACAGAATGCATAGTACAATTCTAAGACAGTTTGATCTGCGCATCTCTCGAGAATTGTTGTTCCTGCTAATTCTGGGTCACATCAGCTCCTATCCCAGTGCACTGCCAGATTGCCCGGCGGAGATTGTTTTACTGACCATGCACTTTATCTTGATACCCCGTATGACCATGCGTGTTATCTCGCTTTCTTGTTATCTCATTGGCCCGTGAAATGTTTTGGCGAAGTGCCGAAAATGGCCCGCGTCGATAGGAAGCGCGGTCGACGGCGCGAAACCGCAAAGTGTCTCACAAACTGCTATCTCTCAAAAAAGAGACAAACGCAACACCGCGATGAGATGACGTTGCGTTTGACCGTATCTGCGTGTCCCTCGGCTTGTCCGAGGCAATAGAAAAGAATCGAAACGGTGAAATCCGGTACGAAAGAGACGTCAGCTTTTGAATGCATCGACAACGCCGCCGCCTACACCTGGGACGCCATTTTGGCTATGAGAGAGAGAGAGTGTGTCACCGTATCAATTAGAAAGAGAGAGAGAAGGAGAGGGCGCACGATTACCAAAGAGGGTTAGGAGAGGAGGAGGACAAATGGCCCTATCACAACAATCGGTGTCCGTTTCGTACACAATCCGGGCCGAGTCTCGACGTTGAAACGCGCCGATACAAACCGCGCGCGTTGGAATAACAACTTAGCGCCCGCTGGTCGCGCCCCCCTCCGGGATTGAATGGCGACCACAAAAGTGAGCGGTTAGCCACCGAGAGGGCGCGGCGGCTTTTCCCCTCGCTTTAATCTCACGAGGATTAGCCGGATCAACGAGGGGAGATTATCCGGGGGGAAAGGGGGCGGGGCTCGATTGTGCTCCGGTTCTCGGTTCGTAAAGCGCCCGAGTTGAAGAACCGGAGAGAGGGAGAGGGAGAAAACGGTGAGTGGGGAAGTGGAGAAGTGGTATTGGGGTGTACAAAGAAAATGTGGTGAGGGTGCTAGAGAATGAGAGGAAGTGGGAGAGGGAGAGGGAACGCGCAGGAAAGGTAGTAACATTGTGCTAGCAGCCTCCAATGAAACAGATATATGGGCTTATACATTATCGACAGCTGAGAAGTGAGTTAAATCGAGAAAGATAGATACGAGCAAGAACGAACTTCACGAGGGATTAAAAGAACTGAAGGGACATCAATGTAAAGGAATGGCAAGGTTTATTTATGTTGCGATTCGAATGACTAGCGCATGATCGAGGGGCGAAGTTCCTTTGAGCCAAAGTTTTATGCATTACCGAAAAAAAAACACGTTATTCGTTACTTTCAAATAAAACGAACACGTTACAGACCTCCGATACCTCAGAATAAACGGAACGCGTTACCGTTAGGAGTAAAATGTAACGCGTGTTACTTTTGCGTTACTTTTTTTATTTGTGAATTAAGTCGTTTTACTGTTTTGACGTTACGGGTATGCATAATCGCTTTATCTTATTTTTTTCACGGCTTCGCCTGAAAACTAACTATGAAGAAAAAAAAAAACACGAAGCAAAACACAAAAAAGAAACGCAAGAATTCGTATGACTTGGAGCCTGGAAACACGAAAAAAAATGGAAGTGTATATTTTCAGAAGTCTTCAGACGTAACAAATAAGGTGTAACGTAACCATGCTATCCGTTACTCGAAACATGTGACGTACGTGCATTACCCGTTACTGTTTTGTAAACGCAACGAGTACGTTTCCACGTTACCGAAAAAAAAAAAGGGAACTAGTTAACACCCAAAACTCTAACAATGTTCAAGTTAGTTCGGTACGTTTTAAGTAGTTAATTGTTATTACAAGTATTTAACGCAATATTAAAACGCGGTGTAATTAAACGTATGATCAACGTATGATTATAATTTCTAAATCTGGCCTGCTGCTGCTGTTTTCTCGAGAGTTAGTTGTTGGTGCATCGCGAAAGCGAGGATCTGCTGAGGATTTTTCTACCGGCGTGCGGTCGCGCATTATTACTACGTGATGCACGTTACAGACCAGAGGCTAACAGCCGTACGGGAGCAGTTAAATCTCTCATCTGCAGCTAAAACCAGTGTCGCCGCACCACCAATGGCAGGCTCACCTTAAACACTGTTTAAACACGAACGTCAGATTTGTTTTTTGTTAGTGTGGTTAAGGATTTATTTTCTATTTCTGTGATGCTGATTGAGGTGTACAAACATATAACTCGAAGACACTAAAATATTTCACACTTTTAAGGGAGTAAATTACTGCTAAGATCGCCAGCACCCTACTTTTAGGCTGTTCGTCGACAAATTCGTTTTGTTGGGGAAACGCCTTTAAAGTGTTAGCCCTGGTAAAATTTACAAGCAAACCTCACAACACAGAGTTATGAGATGAACAGAAACAGTAAATTCGGATTTAATGGACCACGCACGAGGCTGGGAAATACACTCCTTCGCAGCCGAGTGCCTCCACAATTACAAAGGTTACAATTATGTTCTTGTTTTTTCTTTGTAATAATTTACATAAAACATAATATCGTGCAGTCCAATGTACTTCCAAGTAAAAGATGATGTTGGCACATGGGGTAATTATTCGATGTGGTCATGGGCGTACCAAGCGGGGGGCAAGGGGGGTGCTTGCCCCCCCCCAAGTTCTCAGAGTGTGTGCGTGTGTGTGTGTGGGTTGTGTGTGTGTGGGGGGGGGGGGGGGGGGGGGGGGCAAGGCGTGTGTTTTGCCCCGCCCGAAGGATACCAAGGGCACCGCTCCCCAGCCCTTGGGGGGGGGGGGGGTTACCTCCGCCCCCCCCCCCCCACTCAAAAACAAGTTGGTACGCCACTGGATGTGGTCGCTTGAAAGCTGCTCCTGTACAAACACGGCAGCAACACCTTTTCCCGCGTTTTTTTTTTTTTTTTTCTCAAAAAGGTAAACGGTGAACGTGGCATGCAACAGCACCCTATTTCGGGGATTAAAGGGATATGTTTCGCTCAAAATAACGTTGCTGAAAGAGTGCAGTCATAAAGCCTCTGGAACACCTTCATTTTACGTCCGCTAATACCCGTCAATATTCTCACATCCGACCGTCCTGTACTTTTCAACTTGACATCAAAAAGCAATCCGAAAATGAACAACATTAACAAACAAAAGTAGCAAAGAATCGATTTTACTTAAAAATATCTACGCGCAAGAGAAAAAAAAAAAAAAAAAGATCCGGACCTTGAACGAATTTCTTCGTGACAGCAAAGTACTTGGTCAGTCAAACACACAGCCCAAATGTAACGCAAATCGATTCTGTCTTGCGCACAACCCCGCAATCCAGCAAAACGTATATGCGTGAACATCGAGAGAAAAAAAGAAATCGGGCAGAAAATAACGCAGAACGCACAAAGACGGGCCGAGGCATCCGAAAACGAATTCGATCTCATTCGACCATCCGCCGATGGAGACATCGTCTCGAGATCGATTCCAAGCATGGAAGAGCACAATAGGGTATTTTGAGAGGCGAACTCGTCACCAGCGATTCATAGATTTTTATATCTGATGTTTTATACGCACACACGATATATACGTATAAATAGAAGTTTGATATTAAACGAAGAACTCGAGGAAGATGGGGATCTAAGTTTGTAGGCTGTATGGATGAGCCATGAGGGTCCCGCCTTCACTAGAAAGAGACAATTCCAACATACATGGTTTCACAGACATCTTAAATTTGGTAGCAGTTTGTACTCTTAGCGTAAAAAAGCGTTTGTAAACAAGTAGCAGTACCAAACATTTTGTCGAGTTACCAAAATATAATTTTATTTTGTAGTGGGGCAAACAAAGAAAAAAAGAGTAAGGTTTAAATACCCTCTGCCGCTGTGTTTACCGTTTGATCAAGACCTCGCGCAAGTTCGTCTGCTTCGTTTGCAGGGGTTGTGCACACGTCAGAACACCGACCTCTGATATGGTTCCGATTGAAGGATAGTGGGTAGACCTCAAGGCCAGCTTGCTTCGAGGTCTTCCCACTATACTTCAATCAGAGCCATCAGAGATTGACATAATGATGTCACCACAGCCCCTTCAAAAGAAGCAGACGAACCTGCGCCACCGCATGGTTTCGCAAATCATAAACGGTTTCACTTCCAAATATTTAAAATAGCACGCGGAAATGTGGCGTAGATTTTGGGAGTACGGCCAAAAAAGATATTTGCTCACTCTCTATTTTTTTTTTTTTTTTTCTGGTTCAAACCATGTTCACATTACATAAGATGATAAGACATCTTGGGTCCGTCCTTTGCTTCGTGTTGAATGTTTAATGCCCCTGTCTGCTACCTTCTTTCCCTTGAATTCTTCAAGATAACCAAATATTTTTGCCAAATGTTTTCCCTCTGTTGCTTCTGGTGAGAAACTTGTCACATATATGTGCATCTCCTTTCTTCCCTCCTTTCCATTAGAGGGAAACAATGGTTGAAAGCTGAAATAATTGGATTAGCACAAGTGTTCCATTCTTGCAATCAACGCGCCGTGTCATCCTGTCAACAAAGCTGGCGGCGTGTGTACCTCATTAGGCAGTCAAAATTATAGATCGTCTAATGAGTGACATAATTGTTTCCTACAGATCAAAACCGCAGTATATAAAAGCGCGATCTATAGTAGATCTACGACACCTGTACGAGTGCCAGGATGTCAAATTGGTTGCAAAACAATGTAAGACCTCGTCTAGTTTGTATGTCCTTATGTGTAGTGACTGTTTTCTCCATAATAGACCCTTGCTTCAAAAGCGCGCGCCACCTAGTAGCTGTTGTGCCAATCATCCGTTTACGCCATTGTTTTTTTGCACGTATTCTCAGCATTTATTGGACACGAGTGTGACGTCAGCGTTCGGATAGGACTCGGATCCAATCACATGCCACGTGCACAATGGAATGATCGGATGTATTCTAACGGTTGTACCCTTTATAACTGGCGGTAGCTTGCGCCACCTGGCTTAAAAGCCCCCCCCCCCCCCCCCCCCAAAAAAAAAAAAAAAAAAAAACGAAAGGAAATGGCGTTAACTAATGTTACTTCACGGACTTTTGAAAAGGTTATATTAGCC